>NC_089743.1:78677470-78757470 GCF_040412425.1 Macrobrachium rosenbergii
GAAAGATTTTATGAGTATTCCTTGGATATGCTTAGCGAGGCATCTTCACTTCATGTCAATTTCCCAAAGGCAGGTAGTTTAATAGTGGGTTGAGAGTTGCATATGTACTTTTGCTGTCAGAAGTTTGTTTACAGTTAGATTATTAATTCCAGATGCATGCTTCTCACTTGATGCATTTGGTGTACGATGGCACTTTCACGTGAAACCTCCAATTAACCATGAAAGGATATGTTTTCAAGAGATTTTTCTAGAAACTCGGGTAAAAATCCCGGCTTATGGCAGCACTGGGTGTATGGCTACAGGCCCTTCATCTGCCTTATTTCTTTGTAGAGATTACAGATAATGAGCAATTTTAGTGTTTATTGTTATACCTCGTGACTAGCTTGTCTTACTTTATCAGCGTTTGAAAGTTCCGGAACCCAAAAAGTTGTCCAAACAAGAATTTAAATTTTGAACTGTTTCTTTCTAAAGCTGTTAGAATATTTGATGGCTGTATTGCTGCTGGACGATTAGCACCCAGCGTGCACTCAGCACGTGTCATACTAGCAGTGAAGAGAACAGGGAGGTTCATTCTTTTACAGTTTACCTTCGAGGACTACTACTGATTAATATGTAAAGGCACTGTATGCAACCATAAACTTGATTGTCTGAATACAGCTGTTACATGAAGTATTCAACTTCTGTGATTAGCTAGATTGTTTTTATTTCATGCCTGGTTACTTCTAACTTTTCCTGACTTGGTTGATCCATTATCATATTCTTGACTTTGACAATGGTTAATAATAAAGTTGTAGTAATTCAACCTGGAAGATATCTTGTCTTTCTACCACTGTTTTTTTGTGACATTTGGCAAATTCGACAAACCTCTCTTTAATGTCAGATTTAACAGAATCTCGATATTTCAATTCAGACCATACTTTCAGCATATTCTGTAAGCAGTGAGATACAACTGGAGGTCAGTCACTAATAATGGGACGGTGCTGTAGATTGCTCCCTCTCTGTTTTTATAAGAGGTCTTATTACAGTCGTTCCACAAGGTTCGATAAATTCGTGCTGACTCGTGACAAGTAATGAGGTTAGCCGTGCAGATTCTTGCTTTGAGTTGAGTCATTTTCGCATTTGTCAAGCGCTCATAAATTATTTATTTATACCGATCCAATAGCTCTGGAGTTCCCAGAAAATTACCTGTGATGGTCATCATTAAGATTAATCTCTCCTCGAAATTATCAGTTTTTGATGCAAGGCACAGATTCATTTCCCCCAAAATTTCTTGAAATTGCCTTCAGTAATCAGCTTCATTCAATGTTTATTTATCTGTCTATTTATTTATTTATTTTTATTTCGTGTCCATGCCATACCTTGCAAGAGACTTTCGATGTTTCTTTTTCCAGCTTTGGGTTCCAAGATTAAGAATTTTTCATGTTTTAGTTAGTCTTGGTTAAGGTTTCTTCCACTCTTCTTCACAAATAGTGCATAGTCTTCATTTTTTACCGTTAGGCCAAGTTGCTCTAAATATTGTTCTGAAGAAAATAATAAACATGGGTAAACTTTCAAAACTTTGTTCACACCTTATACAGCCCTCTTTGTGAGCTGATGATCTCGTGGCGTATTGCCTTGAAAATCTCATTTTCGATTCTTGGAAAACTGAATTTTTCTTTGGCCACGCTAGTTATTGTTCGAGCACTGATGACACGGCAAATTCTTTATTCCCCCCAAAATACTGCCTGTGGCTGAAACTTGTAGGGTTTAGTTGTCTTGCTGGGAAATTTTTATACTGGAAAGACACTTCATTTTGAAAAAAAATGTATCTGATACATTCGCATCCACTATGTATACTTAATTTTGACTAAAAGAAAAAATGTATCGGATACATTCGCATCCACTATGTATTTTTCATTCGTTGCATTTCTTGGATCATACTTGCGCACTTCAGCATATCTGAATGTAAACCATGCAGGTTGAAGGCGAAGGATTCACACCCATCCTGTATAGTTAGTTATCATTATGTCAATTTTTCCCAATTATCTATCGTGTAGTAAAAGATCACTCATGATTATAACTTTAGTTTGATAAATTACATTGCATAACAACTAGTCATAATTATCTTAGCAGAGGGGCTAAATTAGCGTATCCACGCATCACACACCAACGGTCATGATCATTTATCACTCTAATCAGTTTTCCCAGATTCCCAAGTCTCGATTATCTTAAGCAGGAGTGCATTGTCTTTCTTTTCTTTCACCGAAGTTATCCCTCAGGCATTTGAATATTCCACTTTATACGGACATCATCATTTTATGATGTGGCTGCTATATCATGAAGTGTAAAATCTTCGCAATTTGCAATTATTTCTGCATTTCTTGCACTTCTTTATAAACTGAATTGAACCAAGGTGTTGCGGATACTGGGTAAGGTACCACCTCTTCCTTCTCCTCCTCCTTCTTCTTTTAGATTTAGAGAGTACTATCATGAATTCCTTTGACTTGAGAAACGTCTGGCTATCTTTCTTATATTTGTTATTATTTGTTTACAAAGCAGTAAAGTGAAGTCCTGTGCCTGGAGAAACGTTTGGTTATCCATCTTCCTTTGGTCTTAGATTCTGCTTGAAAAAAAAAGCGATAAATTTTGTCGAGTTCAAGAGTACGGGCCACAGAAATCATGACCAGAAACAATGGGAAAGACCTGTCTTGGCCTTCCCCACCACAACCATTTAGGTTATCTACGACTTTTCTGTTTTGATGGAATGTCCTCTGAACGGAATACAAATCTGCCAAGAAGGCAGGCATCAGGGAGAGGCATGCCAACCATGACTGTTCGGCTTCTTTGTACATAGGTTTGGAAAAAGTTCCCCATTTTTACCTAATAAGGGAGTTATAATTAATGAATATACCAGATCAAAGGCAGAGGCCTACCAAAGATGAGCATGAATTATATCCTGAACTTTTGCCCCCAGATTGTTATGATTAATCTCAGCAAATCTCTGCACTCTGATTGCTTCATGACAGCTTTCAACAAAGTTCTTGTAATTCAACCGGGTGTGGTTATGGACTCATGTTGAACTTGGTCTGTTTATCGTGGTGTGACCGTCATTACAGTGCGAAGGTAGAGGCTTGTGGATGATGTCAAAACAGTCTACTTAGAGTAGGGCATACTTTCTTGGAAAACGAGAAACATCGGCAAGTTTGATAATAATGAGAGAGAGAGAGAGAGAGAGAGAGAGAGAGAGAGAGAGAGAGAGAGAGAGAGAGAGAGAGAGCTTTAAACCCCCCCTTCCATAAACTAATATCACACATCCCGATGGTTACAGAACAGCTCCACTGCAGCCATAAAAGCAATAACAGTATTTCAGCAAAACACTTCCTACCCTTGTTTATAACGGGCGTCATCTATTTCATCTTCCTGGCCTCGATCGCAAACGCTTTTTAGTCCCCCGAAAGAACGCATCCGTCAGCGAACTCTAGGGCGATAAATCTCAATAGAATTCCCTTCTGCGAATAAAAGAATGATTATTTATGACACATCCACAATTGGTAAGCTTCTGTTGGCTTCTCTCTCAAGAAAGAACTCCCGCTATTTCGTTTCTTGAATTGAAGCATTGAATCATCAGGTGAAAAATGTTGCTTACTTACACAGCCGACTCATATGTGATATATTCGTTTAGATATATTATTATACAATTTACATTTCATATACTCACAAGCACGCACCTGCGCAAATTATAAATATATATATATATATATATATATATATATATATATATATATATATATATATATATATATACATACATAAAATTAGTTTTCTCTTCCACATTGCGCTAACGAATGCTCTAAGTCAGGGGTCACAAACCTTTGAAGCTATTAGAGCCATTTATTTAGAGAATCATAAAAATGTAGTACTGTCAGAGCTGCAATGACAGAAATGGTCTCCTAAGATCTAAAATCAAAATGTGAAGTGCTTCAGAAATAACAGAATATAGTTCAATAGGCCTACGTAAAAAAATTATGGTGATATTATTTATTATACTTACAGTCACAAAGCAAACTAGATAATATATTCTTTCATGCATTATCCTTTCATTTATATGCCAGCACTCATAAAAATTAAACAAATCTTTGTTACATTTAGTACCGGTAGTATGAAAGATAATTATGGCGATCACAAAATACAAAAGAAACATGGCTACTTTGTATTCATAGAAGTTATAAGATCATACCTTATAATTGAAGGGGGAAGTACATAATAATAAAGAAAATTATTTAATTATATTCACATAGCAAAATGATTTGCAATGTTTTGTTTTCATTTCATGTATGTGGGAATGCTGAAAATATGATTATTAATAATATCAGTGATATTCATGGCAACCACAGTATTACAAAAGACAAGCAACATTGCATTCTTGGAAATGGTATCACATTCTGAAAACTTAGAGGAAATTCATTATTGAAAAGTAAAATATAATTTTATCCTCAACTTATGTATACATAAAGTTGATTAGTGAGAGATCTGTTCCTGGGATTCCTTGGAGAGCTGGTCAATGTTTGGAGAGTAAGAAGTAGTTTTCAGCTTTAGGCAAGACCGTAAGCTCTTATTGTTTAATCTACTTCTTAATTTTTCTTTCATGAGATTCATGCTTGAAAATGCTTGCTCACACAAATAAGTGGATCCGAAAATGGAAAGAACCCAAATGCAAACTTTTTGGAATTTTTGTAGTTGCCTGGTAATGCACTCCAAACCTCAAAAGTCATCTTATCTTGCTTTTTCAGATTCAGTAGTTCTCCCCATTTGTGTGTCTAGCTAACGTGGCTTGTTGTGTTTCTAAAGACTCTAGATCAGAGAGTAAAACTTTAAATTTTGATACCCATAACTCTTTTTCCTGCAAATCAGCTCTTTCAAGCTCCCAACTCTGCTCGGTTCACTTCAGTAAAGGCTGACAAATATGTGCAGAGATATCTGCCTCAGGTGGTTTGGTCAGAAATGACAAGGTTGCTTTTTCCCTTCTGAATTATTAGAAACGTCTTTTAAAACCCATTTCCATTTCCAAGATAGCTGTTTTTAGGGCATCAACATCAAACTCACAATCTGCTGTTTCTTTGTATTTCTTCAGTGATGGAAAGTGAACAAATTCTCTTTTCTTAAGATCTCTGACAAATACTGCAAGCTTTCTTTCAGATGACAGCATTTCTTTTAAAAGGCGTAAGATTATTTAAATGTGAAGTGATATCTACCAGGAAGTAAAATTTTTCCAACCATTCAGATGTCGAGAGCTCTTGACATACATCACCTTTCCCAGCCAAAAACTTTTCACTTCTTCTAAGCAGGCTGCAAATCGCTCAAGCACTCGTCCTTTTGAAAGCCATCGGGCTTCGTTATGAAGAAGGAGGTCTGAATATTGGCAACCAGCCTCTTCCAAGAGTTCACGAAACAAAATTTTGTTCACAATTTTCACTACTTCATTGAATTCAGGAGGAAAAGACTGTGCACAAAGAGCCTCTTGATGAACAATGCAGTGAAATGATATCACTTGTTGATCTACCTTTTCTTTTAACCGTGAGATAAAGCCCTTTTGTTTTCCCATCATGCGTGGTGCCCCATTAGTTGCAACAGAGGTATAAGGTTGATGTTTATTTCCTTTGTGATAATAGCTGTAAATATATCACCCCTAGTTTTACCAGTAAGATGCAATAGGCCGATAAGCTCCTCTTGAGGGCCCTCAGAATTTGCATACCGACAAAGTAGGGCAACCTGAGCCATATCTGTAACATCACGTGACTCGTCAGTGTCGTCACAAGCAATAGAAAATACTGGGAAAGAGTTAATGTCTTTTGTTTGCTTATCTGTAGTGTCGTTTGCAAGTTTCGCTGTTCTGTGCTGACAATGGCACATCTTTTATTTTTTAATGATTTCAACCTTGTTTCTCATGTTACTGAATAAATGTTTTGATGCCGTGACAAAACAGTCCTTGATATATTTTCCATCTGTGAAAGGGTTTCCTCTCTTCATTATTTCACTGGTAAGCCAAAAACTTGCAGCAGTAGTGCAACTGGATGATTTCACCCACTTTGTGAAAACATTATGACTTAGTGCTACACTATGTTTCACTTCCTCCACAGCTTTTTTTCTAGTATCTCCATTTGGATACTTCTCAGCAAATCCACTATGCTTTTTTCTGCAAATGTCTTTCAAGATTGCACTTTTTATTATTGGAAAGTACTTCATTACATATCATACAACATGGAAGTCCTCCAGAGTTCTGTATGAATGGATAAGAGTCAGTCCATTCACTTTTAAATTCTCGATTTTCATCCTCTATTTTTCTCGTCTTAGTAGCCATTATTTTAGTGTTAATTTTTTTCTTGTTATAAAACTCCGCAAACAAAACACAAGGCTATTCACTTTTAGCTCAATGGAGAAATAAAGCAGCAACGTTATGCTGATGAAGCTGCAGTGACTTGTACCACGAGCGAGTCAAGCAGTGACTGATATGCCGGCGGGGCTGCGGGCAGCAGCATGAAGTTGGGAATGGGCAGGAACTGGACGAGTCAAACCTCGCGTGAACACATACCGCTCTCTCTCTCTCTCTCTCTCTCTCTCTCTCTCTCTCTCTCTCTCTCTCTCTCTTAAATATTTAATATTTTCAGCTTAGAAAGTATATTTATCCCATTAAAAATCAATAAAATTGATGCCTATGTATGCTTTTAAAATTGAATCAAATTTAACCAAATATCTTACAAGTGTTACATAACTTCTTTGTTTTAAATGGATAAAAAGGTATTTGTTCAGCGTTTGGAGGCGCGCAAGTGTCTTGAGAGAGCCGCAGGTTGGTGACCCCTGCTCTAGGTGATAGCCTCCTGGCTGTACGAGAACCTTCTGAGATGAGTTTTGTCAATCTTTTTTCCTTATCAAGCAAACACACAGACAAGTATGTGTGTGTATATATATATACAATATATATATATATATTATATCTATACAGTATATATATATATATATAGACTATATATACTGTATATATATGTATATGTATATATACATATATATACTGTATATATAGCCTATATACATACATACATAATATAATTTATACACACACATACTATATATATATATATATATATATATATATATATATATATATATATATATATATATATATATATATATATGATCTGCAGTTCATTTTGTACCAGATGTGTATGTAATTGAAGTAACCACAGTGCCCTCTAAATGTCTTGAATTTCTTCAAGCTTTTTAGATATGATTGTCACTGCAAAGCCTTAGATCCAAATGCAAGAATAAGAAGTAATTATGATGTCTGCAGGAGGATTCGAACCCACATACAAACCTGGTTCTGATACTCTGGATGCGGGTTCAAATCCTGCTACGGACATCAGAATTACTTCATATTATTGCATTTTGATCTAAGGCTTTGCAGTAACAAGCATATGCAAAAAGTGTGAAGAGTTCCAGAGGTTTTTGGTTTTTACAGTATTATATACTGTATATATATATATATATATATATATATATATATATATATTTATATATATATATATATATATATATATATATATATATATATATATATATATATATATATATATATATATATATATATATATATATATATAGGCAGGAATAGAATACAGAACATCAATTCTAGTATTATGAGTTTATTGGCCAAATTTTCTAGGCATTGTTGAGACTATCTTCATTTATGAAGCCTATACAGAAAACATATTTATTTATGAATGAATAATTGAGAAACATTACAGTGGTTTTAATTTGTGTATTTTCAGGAGGCTGCATATATGTTCATAGTAGTTAACTAGAAGACATTAAACTAATTACAAAAAAAAATCATGAGACTCAGGGTTCAGACCTTGACTGGTATATTCTCTTACTTGCCCAAAATGCTGAGTCGTATGTCGGAACCGCCTGAAAGATTGCTCAGTAAAATCGTTCTCAACTTGAGTCAATGTCTCATGGGATGTCTTTTAAAACAAAAAATTTCAGATATCCAAGACCTATTTCATGTGACGATTTAATAATGTGTCCAACTTACTGCTTCTCTACATTGGAGAATCTATCACGTTGGCTTAATGGGCAATTTGTCCTCTCAGTAAAAAGTCAGACTTGCACTGTTATGGATATAGCCAAGTCTCGGCGAAACCAATGTCACGGGTTCTCTTTTAATTGAGTAAAGAGAGGGATTGGTTTTTGTCAGTGAATGACGTTACATTTAGAACCAAATGTTGCCATTGGTCATTTTCTACCAGTATGTCCGATGATTTAGAAAAATCTTTTTTCAATATAGCCATTCCTTTCTCGCTTTAGTGGTTAATCACATATTTGTATAGCACAGATTTTCATTGTTTTTCGATTTAAATGGAAGAATTGACAATTCTGAAGCCGAACGAATGTTCATTTTTTACGCTCCCAAAGCTTATTATTTCGGTAAAACTGTATGGAAAAAATGATGCCCAATGTTTCATATATATAAAACTGTCAGAGGAATAACCTTTTATCGCCAAATTGGATTTTGCACAAACAAAACAATATTCAGGTCTCAGAAAATGTTTCGCTCACGGTTATGGATGGACTGGGTAGTTATTTGTTGTTCTTTCAGCTTGATTGTTTCCTTTCGACATTTCTTTACTTTTTATCTGTTTCAGATATTCTTTTTTTTTTATCAGCATAAGCGTAAAACTCAAGTATTTTCCTCCTTCCAATGTATTTAAGAAAAGTTCCACGTCTCCATATGCGTGTTAGTGAAGGACAGTACGAAAAGTTGACTGTCAACCGTTCGCTGAGCTCCTTAATTTTGAACTAAGACCTTAGACAGTTCGTTCTTCACTCGAAATAGTACTAATATCATTAGTTATGATAGCTACCAAAGTAGGTTAATACCAATATGCTGCTGAAGTGTAAACAGCTGGAAGTTGTCTCGGCTGAAAGAAAAGAATGTAGCTAAGCGCTTAGTAGGAGCCATTTCATGGAAGCATGTATTCAGAACCGTCTCATTAACGAAACTCTTTAATGAGCTTATTTCTGTTAAAAAAAGGAAATACTGACGAGTTTTTTAAAAGCTGGAAATCTATCGAATTCAGTGATGACCTCGGCAAAGTACGCCATTCTAGGGGAAAATAAGGTATCATTGTATATAGGTCTATAATTAGCACTGAACCTAAGCAATAATTATACTTCCCTGTAATCTGTTGTTGGGCACGTAAAAGCAAAAAATTGTACAATATCGTAAGGTATAGGCGTAATTCTGAAGGTAGACTGAGAAATATTAACGTAAGTTCGATATCAGGGGCGAAGTTATGCTCCTCCATAAACATGTAGGCTTGTATACCTGCTTAGAAATAAAGTCTGATTTCAGTCGAAGTTGCTCTTTCTCTCTCTTGCTTTGTTTTTCTTTATTTCATTTACCAGATATTTTCATCCAAATTCTTGTTATAAATAGAAAATGAATAATGGAAACAGTAATACGTGCAGTGACTGCAGTCCTATACTACTCTCTCTCTCTCTCTCTCTCTCTCTCTCTCTCTCTCTCTCTCTAATAAACAACGAAACCAGCCAATATAACACATGTATACACAAAGGCTACCTAACATCGCCCGCTGCCCGAACGCAAGAGGTGAATGCCCTGAGGCCTTACGGTCTGTAATCCATTCATATGTACGGCGTCCGTATTAGAAAGACCATCAAACCAAGAGCCCCTTATTCCAACGTAAGCATACAGGTATACTGCAAACCCCGCCCAATTGGCATCACTGGTACTAATGAGAAATAGCACATGCACACCCACACCGAAGGCGATGACTACCAATGTAGTTTATGAATTTATTTGGCCCGAGGAGAAATGTATCCCTTCCAGAGACAATTACATTGGCAGAACATCAACTTCCCTCAGATAGAGATTACTCGCACACAGAAACGCAGGAGCCATCTTCCAGCACTATACAGACAAACACGACAAGAAACTATCGCTACAAGACTTGAGAGACAACACTGCAATAAAATACACATGCAGTTCATATCGGGACATAACAATCACAGAAGTAGTATGCATAGCCACAAATAAGCCCAGTTTAAACACAGCTGGAAGCCGAAAGAAGTTTACCCTCTGCATGGTCCAGAAACCAGGGTCGAGGTCATCCTTGGTGACGAGCAACCCACCCTAATTATCCTAATGCCACAATCGAAGAAATCGATAATTTTATAAGGAACATAAGAAATAGAAACAACGTAAAACCAATACTTATAACATCATATACTATGTAACAACACATTATGTAAATATTACGTTAACTGCTGACCACCCTAATGTACTGTAAATTAAACATTGTAAATAAAAACTTTAGCAACTCCCATAATCCGCTCACAGCCGGTGGCTTGGTATCAATAGAAGGGGAGAATCCCAATGTATTAGTTCCGCTTGAAAAAGTCTGAGATACAGGCGAAACGATCCGTGGTAATTTTTAAATAAATGGAAAACACACCCCGACTCTGTCTACTTATTCAGAACTTTGAAGAAATATTGAAAACAGAAGTCAGGAAATATGAAAAAATCTGCATCAAAGAAGTCAGTGCCACAAAGGCGATCGCTTACAACAAAAATTGTGAGAGAGAAAAACATATATATATACACATGTATATACATTATATATATACAGTATATATATATATATAATATATATATATATATATATATATATATATATATATATATATATATATATATATATATATATATGTGTGTGTGTGTGTGTGTGTGTGTGTGTGTGTGTGTGGTGTATGTATATTGCTTATACACACGAGACTTCTTACACTCACAAATATTAAGCCATAAATATATGTCACACTAATATCTAGTTCACTAGATGTTGGGAACAACTCACACCCAAGGGGAACTGTAATTGATTAGTGCATCTGCCCCAGGCGGGGTTCGAATTTGGCCATTGTGTTTAGATAGTTGAGGTTGTGAAAGAGATATATGTTGTTATCGACTCGTATGTGTATATATTTATATATACTGTATATATATAGATATATTAGAGAGAGTGCCTTGTATTCCATGTGCAAATATTATTTTCTGTGTATACTGTATATACATACATACACACACACACACACACACACACACACACACACACACATATATATATATATATATATATATATAAAGAGAATATTTGTATGTTTGTACATTTGTTTGTATGTTATTTTGTATGTGTGTTTGTAACTTTGTGCCCTATAGAAATCCGAACTGCATGACCGGTCTAGACTAAATTTGGCATGTGGCCATCTTTTAACCAAACTTAGATAATAGGGTAGGTTTCAAACCCGTACACCCCGTTCCCCATTCCCCCATCCCCCTTCCCCCTTCCCCCTTCCCTTTGTAACTTATGTGGTAAATAACCTCTAAGGGTTTATCATACCTTATTTCATGTACTTGAGACCATAAAAATATATTATTGAAAATGCTTTTCAGTCAACACAGTAATACCTGGATAAAAGGGACAGGCAGCACAGTAATATCTGGATAAAAGGGACAGTCACCACAGTACCTGGATAAAAGGGACAGACAGCCCAGTAACATCTGGATAAAAGGGACAGTCACCACAGTAATGCCTGGATAAAAGGGACAGACAGCACAGTAATATCTGGATAAAAGGGACAGTCACCACAGTAATACCTGGATAAAGGGACAGACAGGTAATACTTGGCTAAAAGGGACAGTCACCACAGTAATACCTGGATAAAAGGGACAGACAGCTCCGTAATACTTGGCTAAAAGGGACAGTCACCACAGTATATAATACCTGGATAAAAGGGACAGACAGCACAGTAACATCTGGATAAAAGGGACAGTCACCACAGTAATGCCTGGATAAAAGGGACAGACAGCACAGTAATATCTGGATAAAAGGGACAGTCACCACAGTAATACCTGGATAAAAGGGACAGACAGCTCGGTAATACTTGGATAAAAGGGACAGTCACCACTGTAATACCTGGATAAAAGGGACAGAAAGCACATTATTACCTGGTTAAAGGTGACAATCAGCACACTATCATCTGGTTAAAAGGGACGATCACCACTGTAATACCTGGATAAAAGTGACAGTCACCACAATAATACCTGGATAAAAGGGACAGACAGCTCAGTAATACCTGGATAAAAGGGACAGGCATCGCATTAATACCTGGATAAAAGGGACAGTTATCACATTAATACCTGGATAAAAGGGACAGTCACCAGAGTAATATCTGTACAAAAGGGACAGTCATCACATTAATACCTGGATAAAAGGGACAGTCACCAGAGTAGTATCTGGATAAAAGGGACAGTCATCACAGTAATACCTAGGTAAAAGGGACAGACAGCACAGTAATACCTGGATAAAAGGGACAGTCACAACAGTAATGTCTGGATAAAAGGTATAGACAGTACAGCAGTACCTGGTCAAAGGGGACAGGCAGCACAGTAAGGACGAGTTAAAGGGGACAGAGCATAGTAATATCTGGATAAAAGTGACAGTTACCCCAGTAATACCTGGATAAAAGGAACAAACAGTAAAGTAATACTTGTTTAAAAATGTCTGACAGTACAGTAATACATGGACAAATGGGACAGTCACCACACTAATACCTGGATAAAAGGGACAGTCACCGCAGTAATACCTGGATAAACACAGTCACCACAGTGATTTCTGGATAAAAGGGACAGTCATCACAGTAATTCCTGGATAAAATGGACAGACAGTACAGTAATACCTGGATAAAAGGGAGAACCACCAGAGTAATACCTAGATAAAAGGGACAGACAGAAGGGTAATACCTGGATAAAAGGGACAGTCATGACAATAATAACTGGATAAAAGGGACAGACAGCACAGTAATATCTGGATAAAAGGGACAGTCACCACAGGAATGCCTATCAGTTCACGCATGACTGTTTGAAGGGTGAAAGTTTGCATGAAAAAAGTAGAACTGTCAGTTGGACCTCAACACAAACCCCTCCCCCTCTTCCTTCTCCTTCCCCTTCCCTGTTCCCTCCCCCTCCCCATTCCCTTCCCGTCCCCTATATGTGGACTATCATTCAGAGTTTTCCCGGGCAGCGCCGGGTTGGTCAGCTAGTGTATATATATATATATATATATATATATATATATATATATATATATATATATATATATATATATATATATATATATATATATATATATATATATACATACATACACGTAATTTTTTCCTCCTATAGGTAAGGGATTGAGCGCCATTAGGTAATATTCGTAAATTTGTGTTGAGGTTGCAAATTTTATATAGGTACTCCCTATCCTTAATAGTCTCCCCTTCACTTGCTTAACTTCACTGATAGCAAAACCAGTGTCTTGTGACCATATTCTATGTATATCTGTATTCATTTATTTGTTTATTCATGTGTTGCTCTCCTGTGCGTAAAACAATATGCTTGATGATTATTTTGCCTTCCTCTGTATTTATATCTCGTCAAGACTATGATCCATTTATTCATAGAAACTGACATTTGTATATTAATCTTCGGCGTTTGCATTTCATGCACTTCCTTTACTTTTTGCCTTATACGAATATGTTACATTACACCCATTACATTTTCTTTAATTTTCATTTGGCACCTCACTGAAATTTCATATCTGATTTATAACTTTAGCAAAATAATTTTGTGTATTGAACATTGTGAGTTTGGGAAGTGCTATTGGTAATTCAAATTGTAAAACAGGTAATATTTCAAGTCTTTGGTACGCTGTTAAGAGGATGAAAAGTATACCACTGTCTTTCGAGAAATGATGGATATCACTTCATTGTATTTGCGCGATGATTAAAAATTAAAAACCTCTTCTCATTTGTTGATAATGCTTATATAAATATATATATGTATATATATATATTTATACATATATATGTATACATGTATAATATATGTATTTATACATACATTATATATATATATATATATATATATATATATATATATATATATATATATATATATAAAACAGTTTTTTCGCTTATATACACTTTATTTTTTATACTCACTGTCATTTAGCCATAAATATATGCCACTGATATCTAGTTCATTATATCTTGGGAATAACTCACACCCAAGGGGAACTATAATTGATGAGTGCGTCTGCCCGGTTGGGGTACGAACTTGGGCCTCTGTGTTTAGATGTCGACTTGACCACATGGCTGTCAAAACGATTTATGTTGTTATCGACTCTCCTGTGAATATTCTTATCGAGTTCAAGTTTCGTTGCTGATTAGGTGCATATATGTATGTATATGTATAAATATACACATATATATGTATATGTATGTATTCTTTACGTAAATCTTGTATACCGCATATATGTAGATACACACATGCGTTTATATATGTATACAGTATATATATATTATATAATATATGTATGTATATATATGTATATATACAGTATATATATATATATATATATATATATATATATATATATATATATATATATATATATATATATATATATATATAGTATGCAATTTTTTCTTCTTGTAGGTAAGGGATTAAGCGCCATTAGGTATTATTCGTAAATTTGTCATGAGGTTGCAAGCTTCACGCCAGTAACTCCCTATCCTTCGCAGTCACCCCTTCCAGCGAACATGTTTCACGTATGTATACATATATATATACATACATACATACATACATATATATATATATACATATATAATATATATATATATATATATATATATATATATATATATATATATATATATATATATATATATATATATATATATATGTATATATATAAGTCATTGTCTATTGATGTATAGCTGCCCGTGAATATAAAACAATATTCTTGAGGGTTATTCGTTTTACTTATTTTGTTTTCTGTATATTCCGTTAAGGCTATGATCCATTTATTCATAGACGTTGACGTTTGTATATTTATCATCGGCTTTTGCTTTTCATACCTTCTCTGGCCATCCTTTACTTTTAGCGTAATACGAATATGTTACATTACACCTGTTACATTCTTTCAATTGTATTTGGCGCCTCCCTGGAATTTCATATCTGATTTATGGTTTTAGTAATAAAATTTTTTTAAATTTACATTGTAAGTTTTGAAATACTAGAGGCAATTAAAGTTGTAGAACAGGTAATATATTTAGTCTTTATTACGCTGTTAAGAGGGTAAAAACATATAATATAATCTGGTCACAGTTCCCACAGTCCCGTGGATATCAGCTCTCTTCAGATTGCATTATTCACTGAATGTTTCGTTCTTCCACATTAATTAAGCCAAGTTCAAATATATTAGATATATATAACTTTCAGATGCCATCTCTCAAGGTAATTATCTGGTCCTTCCTTCGGGGTTTGCCTCCTCTCTGTTTATTTTAAGGCATTGGCCATTTGAAATCATTTAACTGCTAGTCCAGTCTGTCTTCGCATTTTATCGCTTAAAATTAGCAGTTTTCCCCGTGCGAAGGTGGCAGTATGAAAAAATGTAGTCAACATTAGTCATCTTACAGTTGCTTAAAGAATGAACCCTTTAATCAATACAACATTAGTCATCTTACAGTTGCTTAAAGAATGAACCCTTTAATCAATAACATTTTTGTCCATCAAACATGTACATCAACGCTTCTCCAAATGCTCATATATTTTTTATATATATATATATATATATATATATATATATATATATATATATATATATATATATATATATATATATATATAAATACAACTGATATAAATACAGCTGACTATGCGTCTGGTCACTGTATGGATACTTGACAATGTGGACTGTTTGTCCAAGAAAGCTTGTAACATTTTCTGAATAAATACTCCTTTAGATAAATCCAGTTTGATTGAGGCCCTTTTAGTAATTCTACCAGTGCACAGAATTATTGTGTATGTGATAAAGTTAATATATATATATATATATATATATATATATATATATATATATATATATATATATATATATACACACATATATATAAACGTGTGTATGTGTGTTTATACATATAAAGATTATCACTCAAGTTATAGTATTTCATAAGCGATGCATCCTAGAGAGGCTGCTCTTCTCACCAGCACTTCTTTCCGTTTTTCATCCCTCAAGGCGACTCGAGGATAAAAGATATTCCTGATATCATGAAACTTTTTGCGTAGTTTTGTGGCCAACATTTTCTGGGCATCGCCACCATTGTCTGTCGCAATCTTCAGGCTCTTTCCCGGGTAACTTTTACCTCTCTCATTATAGAAGAGGGATTAGACTCCTTGATTGTGGGAGGAGAGTTGTCCATTTCTATCTGACTTTTATTTCTGACATGTAGTATGTGCTCCCATCCATGCCTAACGGCTGCCTTAACGATTATTTATTTGTTGTGTACAGTATATATATTATTTATATATATATTATATATATATATATTTATATATATTATATATATATATATACAGTATATTATATATATATATATATATATATATATATATATATATATATATATATATATATATATACTTACATGTATGTATATATATATAATGCATATACATATTGTATACATATTCATATCTATATAAGCATACATCATATTCAGTTGATTATCATTTACAGCCTGCCATATAAATATTTGTGTAATGGACATTTTGTGCTGGATGTAGCCTGTATTCTTCATCTCTTACTCCCTTTGTATTTTGTTCTTATTTGCTTATGATGGAGATGCTTGGCTCATGAGCGTTACGCTTTTTACCATGGTATTTATTTCATCACTGATTTTTACGTAACTACTGGTTATGTTACTTATGTTCTTGAGTCTCGGCTTTGCTGTGTTAGGGGACGGGCACTCTGCAGGGCCACACCCCTAAAGGCAATTCATGTTCCATTATTCTGTAAGCATCACTAATCTTGTTTTCGCTTGTGAAGCAGTCACTGAATGTGAAGGATTTTCATTTCTTGACACAATTTTTCGACAAAAGTTACAAAGGCTGCAAAGCATTGCTCCAAAATATTTTACTGAATTAAACACCTTAATTATAGTACTCGGATGCTGAGGCTCAAACATGCATTCCTATCTTTATTTAATGTCAACCGTTTCATTTCCACCTCGTTAATATGTGTTAAATCATATTTTATTTACAACCATTTATAGTCAGAATTCATTGGTCAGTTCTGTTATGATCATCTCAATTTCCTCCTTTAATGTTTTACAGCATCGCTCATTCACCGCATGATTTGGCATCCGACTTACGAAAATTAATCACATGCATTTTATGGGTTTTATGATTCGCTGCACATTGCAGCAGCATGGATAATCTTCTCCCTCTTTACCAAGGCATTCATGTTCAGTGTGACCATACCTTTGACATTAGAAACACACGGTGACGGATATCTGTCTCAACATTATTTGCCACCCACTCCAGCTTTATCCCATCATGATTCGTAAGAGTTAAGTCTGCAACAACTGGATCACATTTCATTATGTAAACCCTTGTATTCATAACAGCTAATTTGTCAGTGGTACTGGAAGTCTTGCTCTCGATATTTTCGATGCTTAGCGAATATTCTTCTGTCGTTACGTTACATATAACTTTTGGTGAAAGCTTCTTCACATTTTATGTTACATATAACTTTGGGTGAAACCTTCTTCACATTTTATGTAGTTCCTTTGTCAAAATTACCAGTCTTACGAGCAATATCATCTCTCTCCCCCTCAGTTTCAAAATTCATAAACATTCTCTTCTGAGTAAATTTGCTGTCAGCATCTTGAATTCTCCCCAAAGCTTCAGCCACGTCTTTCTTTTTTTTTTTATTTTCCCTTTAACGCTCCGCTTGTTATGTTCAGACTCAGCAGTCAAGAGATTCCTCTTAGGACTTTGTGTTCCTTTGCGTAACTGCACCAGCATACGAAGAATCGGTGTGTCAGTACTGTATACCTCTTCTGTGTTACCGATAACCCCATCTTAAACTGCATCCCCCTTTATAGAAACATGATTAAATATTTTCCCCAAGGGTCAGCCCTAACTTATCTTGCAAAGTTTCCCACTCGTATGACATGATTTCTCAGCACCTTCAAATCATCAACACATCGCAGATTTGGTTTACATTTTCAGGTTTTCACTTTCTAACTCTATCAAGACCTGTGCATTTCTTGCGGGGTTATTTATTACAAAATGTACAGCCTACCCCGACACTGTCTTTCCCCCTCCGCCCGCATGGCAGGAATAGCAAGCATTCGTTGTGGTATAGAATTTATAATCATATTAGTTTAGCCTTAATCATCTAGAAGTCACCGTATACTTCCCAAACAATCACAAGCACCATTTGTTAGGAGTTTAATGCTAGAGCAAAAATCACAGACATCCGACCTCCACCGCTGTCCACTGGTACATAGCTCAAGTTTCAATCACGGCTTGCATATTGTTTGTTTAGAAATAATTTTTATATGTTATTTGGGACATGAAGTTGTACCAGACATTATTTTAGTATCAAAACTGTATTTTACCATTTTGTAACCAATTCATGAATATCCATAGAGTGCTAAAACCAGTGTTATTCTCAAAGCCTGTGCATTGAAGAACATCTTAAAAAGCAATTCCCCTCTTTTGTTTACAAAAGAATTGTATCTGTGAGAGCCATTGCAATCAGAGCAATAAAGAACGTGGATCGACGTGGACAGGATTTCGAAATACGATTAAAGCAATAGAAATATGACATTCAAATAAGGAATACAGGCAGTAGTGTATTTAAGCAAGTGAATGAATGTAACAACGCTGTTAATTGGAAAAATGCGAAAGAGAAACATTGTTGAATCATATATATAAAGAAAAATCGTGTTTAGTTGATAACAGCAGCCCACGGGTGTACAAAATTGGATGAACTGTTTCTATATGGTACTTTTATGCAGTTGGTTTTCAAATGAAGTTTTATGTATATATATTACTGCCATAGCGGTGACTTTGTAACTATATGATTTTCTGTATCACTTGACCCTGAGGAGGTGTGAGGCCACGAAAGCGCTTGATCATCTTTTTGTTACAATCCTTCCTCCTTCTTAGTTACAACCTAAACATGGCAGGTTTAAGCAATAGATCGCCAATACACATACACACACAACACACACACATATATACTGTATTTGTAATATATTGTATATATATATACATACATACATACATACATATATATATATATATATATATATATATATTATATATATATATATATATATATATATATATATATATATATATACACATACATACATACATATATATATATATATATATATATATATATATATATATATATATATATATATATATATATTTCGAGGCATGTACGTTTGTATTGTTAACTTCTCTCGATTTACTCACAGTGTTTGGGTATGTTTATCGCTAAGATTCTGGAATCTAGGTAAGAAATTAACGAAGATGTTCTTTTCTTGAAACCCTCTCAAAGCAGTAAGAGCGAAACTGCAGCTCAGACCACATGCTTTTATTATCGTTTGTGGAAGGAAAACCATATGCATTTATCTCTAAATGGACAACCATTTATTACTAAATGGTATTTACAGCGTCCCTTCGGCTACTGGCTACGCCTACTATTTACCCTTTACTTACCTTCGTTTCGTTTCCTTTCTTCAGCCTTGCTTTCCAACCTCTCTAAC
This sequence comes from Macrobrachium rosenbergii, assembly GCF_040412425.1. NCBI lineage: Eukaryota > Metazoa > Arthropoda > Malacostraca > Decapoda > Palaemonidae > Macrobrachium > Macrobrachium rosenbergii. The sequence goes on from NC_089743.1 coordinate 78,697,199, forward strand.
CATTACTTCTCAGTGCAGCTGTGGCGTTTTCTCCTAGTTCGACATTTTTTTTTTATGGATCTTTTCCCCTCTGTCCAACCATTCCAACTCCCCATTTTTACTGTTAACAGCTGAATGGCTAGTGCCCCAGTTCTTGGCTTGACAGCCTCAGTTTCATTAAAAAAAATATAAAATTTATATCTCCTGCAGATTAAAATGCTGCAGTTGTAAATCTCCAAAACGAGAAATTGAAAGTTATTGTGACTTTAACATATATGAAAAACGCTAAAAATATGGCAGAACTGACAAACTATAAAAATGAAGAACTGAAGTAGTAATTAAAGTCCAATACTTGCGTAAGATATTGTTGAGAAAAGACGGAACTGAATTGACATCTCAGGAATCAAGTCCATTTACTGGTTGAATACAAATTTAGTTTAGACGTAATTACAGGTGAAGTGAGACCACCAGAAATTTAATTTTTGAATATTGCTCTTGTTAAACCAAGCGATAAAAGTTTGAAAATGAACGCGACCACTTTCTTAGTGCTGTACAACAAACATTGAATTATTTTTATGAATAACTTAATATACAATATTTGTAGAGATGGTAGGCTACGGTCCCATAATGGATGTTAGTTACAGCCTTCCAAGCATTTTAGTCTACCTATAATTTTTAGTGAGCCTTTACTTGTCATTCCAATCGTGGAGATAAAGTTTTATTGTTCTGAGTTGCTTTTTCTAACTTGATGCATCATATCCTACACGTACAAGATCGTTAGCTTGCACCCAGATTCCTTTTGCTTTTTAAAGAATGTTTTTACTGGTCTTCGAAAAATTCTCTAGCCATTTTAAAGTCTTTCTTTCCATGAAGAGTGAGGTTGGTATTTTTGAGGTAGAGAGGAAACAATGGAAGCAGTGTGCTTCGCCTCGTTACGAGAGTTTCCATAACTAATATTTTTCAGTTGTAAATGTTTCTGCTTTGCTTGCTTTGCAAGCAAAGAATAGATGCAGTCAACCAGTACAGAGAGAGAGAGAGAGAGAGAGAGAGAGAGCTGGTAACAGTCTGGGTAACAAGACAGAAAGAAGAAAACGCGAACATAGTAAAAAAGAGGAAAAAGAAAAATCAGCGGAGTGTAAGATAAAGACTAGATAGAAATATAAGAAAGTAAGGATATTAACTATTCAGAAAAGGAAAAATTAAAGTAGAAGAGGGAAAAAGAGTGTGATGATGTTTCAAGAAGGAAAATTATAAAATAAATCGAAAACAAAATATGCACGAGAAATAGGGGTGCAAGTAAAACGGAAAGTTAAGAAGTGAGAAAAAATGTTTGCAATAAATTAACGCGGTTGGTGTTTATGCTGTTTTTTTTTTTCTGTCGGCCAGACTCTCAGTTCATTTTTTAAAAGTTAACTTATGTAAAGTTAAAAGGAATCTCGCACGAAAAATATTATGTTGTGAAGAGTTTCTTGTACCAAAAGATAAATTTTATCATTTATTTGACAAACCTAGTATTGGAGACCTTTACGTAAGGGGGGGTGGTCTACTAGGTATTTTATATGCAGCCTTGATGTCAAGGTTGGCAGTCAAGCAGTCATTTTTTGTGACCTTTATGTCATGTTTTGTGTTCTTGGAACACACATCACAGGATGATACTTAGCATCGTCAATTCCAGTTCTATCACCAATGCCAAACAAAAGCATTCTTAAACGCCAAACAAAAGTATTCATAAACTGCACTTTTTCAAAAACAATATGGGCGGGGATAAAAAAAGCCCCATTTAGTCCTTTGGGAAAAATTGTTTATCGGAAATAACGTGGTGAGGTAATGCGCTGCAGTAGGGTCTGGGTTGAATGTATATGGCGAGCTCTTTACAACATTTCTTGGAGTGTTGGGTCGGAGTTGAGTAGGTGGCTACGTTACTTGCTTATTATGACTTCCTTGTCTAGGGGAGGTTGAGAGTCATCCTGGGTTGTAAAGTGAAGAACTGGCACTTGCTTTGCCTTTTCAAGGGTGATGAGATGGTATTCATTTCTTCCTCAGAAGATGTCAGTTAATAGTCATCCTTTTATGTGTAAAAGAGCTGTATCTAAATTACTACAGCACTTTCCATCATAGGAGGTGAGAGCTCTGAAGACTGACGCAGGGCATCAAAACGATCCCTTAGTAAGACTGGGAAGGAGGATTAAATGTGTCCATACATTAAAGGCGGGGCAGGATAGGGTGAAATTGTAGTTAGGGGTGCAATGGTGCCTGCTATGATACCATGCATGTGCAGTGGCATACCTGGCTCCCCTCCTTCTATGCTTTCTGCAGCTGTGTAATCTCAGCATCAGCTTCCTACGTCAGTGGTCGACAGTTCGAGTCCCCAAGGAATAAGCTTATTGTTATCATCTATTTTCAGGAGTTACCGTCTGCGTATAGTGTGTACATCACTTCAGGACCATTGGGAAGAAGGATTAAGAGTTTCAGTTCACTGCTGGTGAGATGGGGATGGGCTGAAATCTTAGTTAAGGGTGCAATGGTGCCTTCTATGATACCATGTATATGCAGTGACATATATGGTTCCTCTCCTTTGATGCTCTTTGCTGCTGTGTGGTCTAAGCGTCAGTGTACCGCACCGCTTCAGCGGTCGACAGTTCAAATCCCTAAGTAGTAGGTTATTGTTAGCATATGGATATTTTATGTATATATTAGATAAATGTATATATATATTATAAATGTACATATGTATATTTATATATAAACATATGTACATATATATATATATAAACATATATATATATATATACATATGTATATTTATATTATACATATATACATCTATATATATACACACACACATAACACACACAGTATATATATATATATATATATATATATATATATATATATATATATATATATATATATATATATATACATATATATATATATATATATATATATATATATATATATATATATATATATATATTATATAATGTTATATCTCAGTACATTTTGGGATGTGCTAGTGTCCAGTCCTCAGACACATCACATGCATGGCCGCATTCCTGTGCTTGGCATCCGAGCGTGAGCAGCCAAACAGTGGTTGTCCTAGATCCTGGTAGGAGTGTGCACAGACTGAGGTCAGTGCAGCCCATGTACAACTGTGCTACACACAGGATAGGTAACCCACGAATGCTAATAGATCAAGTAGTATATTGAGCCTGACTGGTTCTGCTTCTGGTCTGGATTTTGGGGATATGGATGGGATCTTGTTTAGTCCACTTTGACGCCTTTGAATTGTCTCTCTGTGCCTTAGTCTTAATGGACACACTTTATTATGGGCCTCTTAGCAGGAACAAGGCTGGGCTTTTGTGTCCTCTCTGTCTCTGTTTCAGAAAGCACTTCCCAAGGCTGTGAGTTTCATTCGTTTATGTAATAATTTCAGTGGATAACATGATCAGAGTGGCACCTCAACACCTGGTGTCCTCTATCAGGCTTATATTTTTTGTGGACTTGACCCAGAGACATCGCCACTCTTTTGTGTTGGAGGAGACAGATTCTCATGTCGAAAGATCAGGAAATATCTTTATTTTCATCCCATTGACAGCATCTCGAGCACCCTTCCATATCAACCAGGAAGGGTCTTATTACAGGCTGCTTGAACTGGCCCCAGGCTGCTCAGTCATGCCACACATCTGGAAGTGACTGTGTCCTACTTGGGCTCGTCATTGCAAGCAAGGCTCATGTTATTAGATTCGCCCCTGGTAATACCCACTTCTCTTGAGGTGATTGCTTATTTTTCTTGGTGTTGCAAATGTATGATTTCTCACAAAAGATTTTCTTCTTGTACCATTAATCCCTTCTTGGTGAATATTTTTTAATCCAAACATGAGCTTGCTCTCCTTGTTCTGCTAAACCCAGAAGCCTAATCCTCTGAGAAGACAAAACTTTGTAAGGTAATTGCTGGTAGCAAGGAACATGGTTTCCCTCCCTCAATTCAATCCCTGCTTGTATTGATGCAGGTCTGCCAACACTAACTTGCATTCTCACTCCACTGCTTGATGAATTATTTTATCTTCCAAGATTGGGTCATCCCTGAACAACTCTTTACGCCCATTCGAAGGTACATATTAGCCTGGATGTGGAATGGGAAAGGGGAATGAAAGAAAAATTGCTTAGAAAGGAGTGGGGAGTTTTCTATAAGTACTCCTTCTGCTGCAGATGCTACTTCTTATCAGGTTTTCCATTCGTCCTTTTGAGGAGGAATCTTAACCTACAAGGACTGCTTGCCTTCTTTAACAATTTTTCTTCACTGATAAGGTTGGTGGGGGTTGTGTGTGTGTGTGTGTATGATGCCAGATGTTGGGAGCACGGTTGTCCGTCTCGTGTTTTCAATAGTTGGTCTTGAAATAGCGTAAAATGTTTTATGTTCAGTGAGCCAACATTATGTGATGTAGTTTAAAGGGTAAATCAAAGCTCCGTAAAGGTTTAGATATTTAGTTAAGGAAATATAATGAATTCGATTTTTTTGAATTACAAGAGTATCCAGGGATTTAAAATATAAAACTTGCAGAATTTTGAGAATAAAAAGCTCGCTTAAGAAAGGTTGTTTTAGTACATATTACAATATCATTAAGTTGCAAGCAGTAAATTTTAAAAACGCCTGCTTGTTCGCCACCATCGTACTTTCGTACAAGCCACGTAAAACGCGAGACAAGTTTTCGCGTTTTTAAAGTGACGTTTTTCCTCGCTGTAAATTAGCATATTTTTGCGGAGCAAGTGCGTCCTCCATCTCAAAGGGGTGGATGAGTTTCGAAATACTAGTATTTTTGCTTGCATCAGAATCTTTTAAAAGAGAGTGGATCCATCTGCCCAGGTTTTTTTTTATACAATTTGTCAGTTATTTGACGTCGGCCATTCCAAAATGCATTAGATATAATGAGGTGTTCCTTCTACCACAATTTCCACGGTTTGTGCCAGTCCACGTTCATTTAAAGTAACCGATGAACGGCATTTATCCATCCTCTTAGGGGTCTACTGGTGGGAATAGAACCAGATTCAAAAGGTTTGACTGTGCACAAGCGAGACGAGCATCTAAGAGTCATGTGTAGTTGGAATATGTTTATGAATGGTACTATGGTCTTTTAAAATCAGTCAGTTCCTCATTGGACTGGTTGGTATCGTTCTCGGCTAGCACTCTGCTCGGCCAGCGTTCGATTCTCCGACCGGCCAATGAAGAATTAGAGAAATTTATTTCTGGTGATAGAAATTAATTTCCCGTTATCATGTGGTTCGGATTCCATAATAAGCTGTAGGTCCTGTTGCTAGGCAACCAATTCGTTCTTAGCCACGTAAAATAAATCTAATCTTTTGGGCCAGACCTGGTTAAACTAAGGTATACTTAACTTCTAAAATCAGTCATTACCTGTATGGAGATTGAATTTGGCGGTAGTGTCATCAGTCCTTGATTGTATGTGAATCCAGATTTGATGGCTAATAAAACAGATGACTGACGGAAAACTTCTCTGTAGATAGAAACTTGCAAAAAGTAGCACTATTCAATAGCTGATACTTTAAAAGCTCAATTATTCCTAAGTAGGAAATATTCTTTGGAGAGTTTACAGCCATTTATCTCCCAAAGTATGACGCACACCGTCGATATAAAAAGATATGATATAAAAAACTCTACTTGAATTAGATTGCAGCTAATGCAGCTATAATTTTCACCAACTACGAGATTAAAGGAGGGGTCTTTTACCTACATATAAGTAGGAAAATCTTATTAGTTCACGAAGTCCGCCGTCTGAACTAAATTTTTCGTCGTTCATTCCAGGTCATTATGCCCATTACAACTGCATTTCAGATACAAGACTAAGAAAATCGTCCAAGAGATGCCCCAAATACTTCGTTTCATCAGTTAATTGTGGATAATGACACTGTGGATAAGGTCACTAATTGTCATGTATTTTCATCAAATTACCTTATGGTTTACGATGTAAATAGTAGCGTACTGAAAACTGCATTTTTTCCCGACGAAGCATCTCTTTGTCTGTACTTCAGATAAGCCTCCCGGATGATTATGACCATTCATTTTGAGAACTTTTACAGCCTCACAATACTGCACGGGTTCACGGATCCATAAAATTTTGTTTTATGAGAGCTGTGCATATGAAAGCCATAAACGTAACTCGTATCTTCGTTAAGTTTCTCCTTTCTTCGTTCTTCTTTAAAATGCTGTCGATTATCGGAGTGCACCTGTTCTCATGAATAAAAGATACCGGGTTTTATGAAGCTGACATATATGATCCGCCCAAACGCGCGCAAGAACACTCATGTATATATATACATATATTTATATATATATATATATATATATATATATATATATATATATATATATTTATATATATATATATGCGTGCGTGTGTGTGTGTGTGTGTATTAAAGGTCTGTGCATAAAATTGAATTGAACCCATCCCCACCATGATAGCTGATTGGCAAGTTCGTAACTCTTCGCTAGTTATGGTAGTTGCCACTTAAACACACATGTCTTTTCTGTCACAAATGTTAAACCACAAACACTCATTAATATCGAATTCGCTTTACCTTGGGAATGACTACACCCACAGGGAATTAAAATTAATGAGTCCATCTTCCCGGGTTAGGATGTGAATCTGCCCGCTTAAGTGATAAGACAGCCGCAATTAGCAAGTATTATGAGCAGTAATCGGCTATCATGGTCCAAGTGTGTTGATTTAGATTAGACGTACAGAGTTTGGATGTGAAATGAATGAGCACAGCAGATTCGAAATTAACGTATCTCCCTCTTGATAGCCGAATGTGTAAGTAGACTGTTAGGTTTTGTAAGTCACTTATAAATCCTTTTTGGGTGTAAATTATTCTGAAGGTAAAGTGAATTCGATAATAACTTATTTGTGGCTTAATATAGGTATATATTCGAAACCATAAATAACCGTTACTATCGCATCGACTCTACCCTGAAGTATCTTAAACCCAAAGGGAATTATAACTGATCGATAGAGGTAAACAGTCGGTAACGGTTATCTGTGGTGTTATATATATATATATATATATATATATATATATATATATATATATATATATATATATATATATATATATATATATATATATATATATATATATACTATATATACATATACAAACATACATACATACATACATACATACATACATACATACATACATACATATACAAACGTTTTTTATTTGTCAAATGAAAATGTATGAGAAGAAAGTTCATCATTAATTTTTCATTTGAATAGTTAATGATTTGCTCTAAATTAGATGGAGAGAAAGATAAGCGATTGCTTTAATAACAGACAGATGTTCAGTACCATGCACTCTCACCTTTTTTCACCATCGTCGGGAAACAGTATAGAAGAACCAACATGTTAAAATAGTAAATTATGTATTTTTCTAAGCTTTGTGCGCTTGCAGTCTGCCGTTTATTGATGCTGAGGTAAACACTGTTTGTGATTTCCTTGAAGCTTACACACCATAGGCCTTTCGTAGTTTTAGTACGAACATGGGCCAGGAAAACCTTTTTATTAAACAGACATCAACCATAAAGTTGTTATGTTTTAAGAGATTCGTAGGTTTTGAAGATTTTCAGCAATATAAAAGCTTCAGTAATACGAAATTCTCTGGCTAATGTTTCTTGTTGCATATATGAAATTCTAGAAAAACTGTAACGAAAGATATTGTGGACAAACAGGAGAATCTCTAGCGCTACAAATCAAGCAACATCAGTATCCTCTGAACACTGAATTGAAGTAAAGTCTACTGTTCTGTGCAACGAAAGTTAAAAATAAATATCATTGAATCTTCTTATGTTAAGTAAGTTCTTGTATTTCTTTAACTTGCTGTTTTTGTAATTATAAGATTATTGATAAATATAGGCACAGAATTTAGGATTTATTTTCATATATGTTTTGTATGAGCATTTGTATCTATATCATTACTACCCTTTGATAATTACCTGTAAGATGGTTCTTGTTCCTTTTGTTTACTTTTTGATCATTGTTGTAATCTGTCTCACTTGTGCCAGACGATGCATGAATTAACGTGGAAGCATTTGATACTGACTAGTTTGTTATTTCTTTCATTGATACTGCTCATACTAAATTCCATTAATCTTTTGTGATTTTTGAACTTTCTCTCTCTTCTCGCAATCTTATGTACTATATATATATATATATATATATATGGAGTATATATATATATATATATATATATATATCTGTATATTCAGGTATGTGTATATAATTCATATGTATATGTAGGTAAATATGTTCATTCATTCATCTGTTCATTCATATCTATCAATATATATATATAATTATATATATATATATATATATATATATATATATATATATATATATATATATATATATATATAAATTGTCACGAAGTGTTCCAAGTACCTAGTTATTACACAACTAATCACAGAATTTAAAAATTTACCTCACTTCAGACAGATACCTGAACTTTCATAACAGTAAAATTATGACTGAATAGTCTAAAGGCAACAGTTATCCCTTAAAAAGCTTATTAATCACGTGAAAAATCAGGCTAAGTTTATCAAAACAAGTGTGAGGTATCAACAATTAAACAAGAAATATACTGAAGTAAAAGGGCATCTCTACATCAAACAACTTTAACTGTTTCCCTGGTCTTAATTCATTTCAGCAAAACTAAAGGAACAAAACATGTTTATCACTTTGCCTTATGCACACAGTTGATCCTATTCACTGGTGGTCAATAAGTGAAACACTTTTTTAAAAATTTTAAATACAAAAATTTATTTTTAAATTCAAGATTTATAATTATAATTCACAATCTGAAAAAATTTACTATTACTTGACAACAACAAAAAATTTAATTAATTCTTGAGTTAAATTACAAAGGTTAATTTATCAAGAAATAGAATCAGTCAAGCAAAACTTAAACTATTTAGAAATACTTCAGATTTGAAAAGAAAATCTAAGTTAATTAAAATTAAATCAAGTACGCAATGTTAAATTATCAAGAAAGATTTAAAATGCTAAATAAATAAATGTTAAATCACCAATATATAAAATGTGAAAAATTAAGAGGCTGCAAACACAAGAACAAACAAAAATACAAAAAAAATTTACTAAAAACAATTTTACTAGGGCAAAAATCCCTTAATACACCTTATTATACTGTGGTAATAATAAGTAAAATTCACTTTACCTTATACAAGCTTGTGAAAACTCTCACAAAATTTACTGCAAATGCAGCTGCTTGAGACTCAGAAAACACACTTTTTTGTTAGGCGCTGTTACTAATATACATGCTTTTACTACTATCAGATCTCAAAAGCTAAGATTAATATCAATGACCACACAAATACTTTACATTAATGACTTCCCTCTTTTGAAGAAAGAGAGAGAGAGAGTGGGGGTGGGGACCACACGAAAGGTCTCAGAAATCAGAATGAGCAAACTTTTAGGATTCCAACTAGAAATGAAACAATCAGATGACATCATTATCAAGGCATTTTGGGAACGAGATACAAGAGAAAATGCTAGAAAAGGAGGATGACGTCACTTCCTGAGCAAAACGTTTCAGGACCAAAACTAGCATGTTAGAACAATGCATGATCAGAGCAATGTAATCTTAAACATGATGCAATTGCCGTGTGCTTCGGAGCAAAAACTCCCTTGATCTTAAAACTGAACAATACATGTAACATTGTGAAATCATTCGTCTGCTTCTCATATGAGACAAAAATCTTACACGACTCCACTGTTATCCTGACTTGTCAACACGTTATCTTTTGTGATGACAATTGAAGCAAAACAACGCACTCGCTACCACTCACACGTGTTGCTGATATACTACGTTACTATTAAAACATGTTATCAATTCTGAATTATGCTTTTATCTAAATCATTAATTCTTGTGAGATCTGACATTACACTACATATGATATTTCAACAATCATTATCATTACACAGAACACATTATAACTAGAACAGTAAATATATCAAAATCATGGAAAGATATACAATTTAAAGACAATATCATGAGAATATATATGTATATTATATATATACACATGCATATATACATATATGCATGCATGCATACATACATACATACACACACGTCTTTATATATGCTACCCAGATAGCAGATCATGCACTCAAGTGATGTTGGCGAACGTATCCAATAAGTAAAAGTTACTATTGGCAGGCAACGGCTTAATGAAAATTCATGGCTGGAGGGACATCTGCCGCTGATGCTGATGCTCCTTCGCTATCTTTCTCATGCTTCATTGCATTTTTCCATCTCGTATTTTACGTTTGATCTTTCGAACTTTGCTTTATTACTGTTTGAATACTTTTCATTTTTTCTTCACTTTATTTATTTATTTATTTATTTATTTTTATTTGGGGCTTTTGCATATTGTCTGACAGCCTCCATCTCTCTCTGTCAGTCCTTTTATATATCTCATTTACATTGTGTTCTTCTTAGAGAGCATGTCTATGAAAGTCAGTGAATGCATGGTATGGACTTTGTTAGTTGTAATTCCTTTACCATTGTTGTCGTTTACCTCTCCCTTTCCCTTCGTTACTTATTCCATTTCTCTGCTTCCTTCCTGACCCATGAGTCCAACCAAATAAAAACACATCAAGATATAAATGCCTTAAGCCATGCCATGATAACCTTTTTTCCTCTCTTTTAGATTAAAATGAAATTCTTATCAGGGCCACCAGCGGTAGCATTCATTGATTTTTCTTTCATTATTTCGTAATTTTTCCTCTTCTGAAATTATTAATTTAATTTTTCAGTTTACATTTTGAAGGCTTTTCCAAAAAATATTTGAATGTTGCGTCACTCGGCTTCTGGAGAAGGATGAGGAATGAATTCATTATTTAAAATAAAAGTAGAAATGCTGGTTCCATTATTTTTTAAATTTTGATCGGAGATTAGGAGACGGTTAGACTTTTGTAGTCCTGATTGCCATCAGCAGCATTGTAAGTCAGTAAATGTGAAGGAATTGCATGCATGTAATTAGGTAGACCAAGACTTCAGGAGACGACTTTCATATATTCTCCAAGATGGAAGGGAAGACATCACCGAACAGGGAGCAATAATGGTGTAAGTACCCATGAATATGCACCTTCAGAAATTCTCTAAAGAATTTTGTAATTAGTCTTTCATTCCGTATCACTGTATAAACGGCGGTCAAATGGCTGTATACTAATGCTTACCCATCCAGGCACAGACAGATAAAGTAATAAGCTTAACGTAAGTAATAGAAATATTATACTGACAGATATTATTTATTGTTGAATTTTACGTATTATTTAAGTAATTTTTCTTTATTCTACATTTAAATTATCATTTTTTACATCATGCTTCAACTTACTAGAAAGCAAAAAAAAAAAAGTCAGTAGTAGTTGAAGAAGGAACACAGCTATCTCTGCCTTTTTTCTGATATCCTTGCATTTGGAGGCTGTATACTTTGTTTCACCTTTTCCTAATATCTGCAAATCTTTCTTGCATTGGGAAACGGTATCACTTTTATCCCAGTTGAGGTTAATGGCCAGCCTTAATACGATTCTCATCGTGTAAAATCCAGTTACTTTGGTCCTCTCAACCTTGGCCATAAGGTCGGACGTCTTTGGAACCTTCCAGTTCTCTCATCGATTGCGTTTGATCCTCTTTAGGGGTTGCATGCTACTTCCTGGATGGTCAGTATCGTTTCCCGCTGTATTTGGAAGTTAACAGGCAATCATACGGTTCTCTCCGAACCACAAGACCTCAAGCCGCTCAAGGGGATAAAGTGCTGGGAGCATATACAGTATATATATACTATATACATATATATATATATATATATATATATATATATATATATATATATATATAACAGTATATATATAGTATATTTATATATATATATATTATATATATATATATTTATATATATATATATAATGTATAATATACGTACTAATATGTATATGTATATATATATTATATATATATATATATATTTATATATATATATATATATACATATACACACACATATATATTTATGTATACGTACTAAGTATGTACGTATGTATTCCCTCCAACATTAAGCCCTTGCCTGTATCACGGGGTAGCTTCAAAGAAACAACACAGTAGTCACTTACTTTCTTACTTCAGCTGATGAAATGTGGACGAATCCCTGTGCAGAAAACTTAGGCTCTTCATGCCCCTACAGCAACGTGTCTGACCTCCTATGCAAACTGCACCATTCACCCCTGTCTTGAATACAGTTACACTTTCTGAATAATACGTTCCTTTCTTTCCTGTGCCTTCGTGATCCATCTACTCAGCACTTGCTAAGTTTTCCTCTCCTTCTCCGCCCAGTACGTGAAGATTCCTTAGTTCTCTTCACATGACCAAACCATCTTAAGACGCATGTGTTTTTATGCATGCATGTGTGTGTGCGAGCATGTATTAAGCAACAGGGAATGTTAATTATTGAATATTAATTTGGTTTGAATTTATATACTGTTTGTAAAAGATATTTATAGATGAGTGTTATTATGAGAATATTGAATCTTATGAAAAAAGCATAATAATTCAGTTTCAGGATGTTCAGAAGATTCATACCTAACCTACTATGACTTTCACGTAGGCTTTATAAGGACTTATACAACATGATTTATTATAACGTAATGAATGAACATAGAGTTTGACCTTAATATTCTTTGTTTTTTCTAAAACCAAAGTTGATGCAACTTTAACGCTTCCTCCAGGAATGGATTGCGTTATTCCTTTTTTTTTTTATTCTCGACTCTTCTACGATTTCTCACCCGATTGTAATGCAATCATCAACGACCATATTTTTTTAATATTTTGCTGAGATTAATGTTTCGGTAACTCTGTGTTTGAATCGTCCAGTAACCTTGTAGTCAATTTATTTTTTGCATAACTTAGGGTATAATGAAATTGACTTCAGCATAGGAGATAGTGAAACAAAGTCCCTTTGTTGTCAAAAAGAGGTACAGTATTTCTACTGATTTTGGCCTTTTTCTTTGCCTCTCTTACCCAAATCTTCCTTACGCACACTCGCTCTGACACTTGATAAAAGATGAGATTGCGCAGACCGTTATGTTAGAACGTGTTTCGCATTTCATACTAACCTGTGTCATATGTTGAATAACCACACTTCTGACTTTCGTAAACAAAAACACACAATTAAGCAAATTAAAAAAACCTAGGGAATAAAAGTAAGGGCAAACTGGAATGAGAAAAATGAAAGATATTAAAAAGAAGGAATGAAGGAATAAGCAAAGAGTAAGAGGGAAAACGAGTAAAATGGAAATTGGACGGTGGTCGAAGAGAGAAACTTACTTTAAAATTGTTGTAAAGGGAAATTCATGGATGGGCCTTTGTATGAAAAGAGAAATTCTTGATCATTTTATGAATGACTTGAACATGAAAGCATTTGGAAGGAAGGCTCACAGAGGCATAGGATTCAGGTCTACCTTTTACATTCCTTCTCTTATCCCTCTCCTTACTCTTCCCCAGCCCATCTTCCTCTTCTTTCTCTTCCTCTTTTATCTTTATAGCCAGCGATTCCCCTTCTCTTGTCGTATATCTACTCCTCCCATAATGATCCCCTTTTTCCTCATATATCTTCCTCATGTGTCTTCCTGATGTTCGTTTTCAGTACCCTACACTATCTAATACGCTTCTCCCGTTCTCTCCTCCTCTACATTTTCTCTCTTATTCCGTACCCTTCGCTACGTAGGAGATACATGAAGATGAAGTCGAAAATTGTGGAGGTATTTTCCAAGGGGCAAAAGCTTGCACATTTCCTTCAAGTTTCTTAAGAAGAAGTTTTGTTTTGTGATCGCTTCGGTTCCTTGGAGAGCGAGTTTGTCGCTGCATGTTTTTACTCCTTTGCTAAAAACTTACAGTTTTGGCCTGTGGGTTTTCTAATGCAGTGCTGGGCTTGTTCGTCATTTTAGAGTTTTTTCTTGTAACTTTTCGTGGTTATGTGAATAACTAAGAATTATTATATTATTATTATTATTATTATTATTATTATTATTATTATTATTATTATTATTATTATTATTATTATTAAATGCTCAAGCAGGAAGGTAGTCGAAAATGTTTGCATTTCATGAATTATCCGCTTTTCAATATTGCGCGGTTACGTAAAGGCGAATTTCGTCACAGTCCGTTTTGCCTCTGTTGACCACAGTAGTGAATAACTTCCCTCCTAATGGTCCGATTGCAGTATAGTTAGGTAAAAGAAGCGTAAGAGACTAACAGTATCCCGGAGGGTTTGTTTGCAAGTCTGAAAGGGGGAAAAGGGTTTATATGCAAAGTGAAGTGTTTTGAAGGAATTGTTTAAATTGAATTCTGGCCTTAGGGGCACTTAAACACAACTAAATCCGTAATGAAACGTAAGAAACATAGATTACTTACCCAGTACATTACATTTAACCAATAAAGAAGGTCGTCATTGAAAGCTAGTTGTATATGCGTTACTCAAGTTACTTTATTTACACAGTAAGCAATGGGATACCTGTTGGCTGGGAGGCAAGCCAGCCGGGCAAAATAAGTTATGCAATCACAACAAATAACCAACACAACATAGGATATCTGGGGTTAGTAAGGAGCTTTACATGAATCAGTTACAAAAATGGAATAAATGTAGACTGGTGTGCAAACCAGTATGACAACTGGTAATTAAATAAACCTCATTACATAGCTTTCAGAATAGTATTCACAATAGTTATGAATCATAAAGGAAGAGCCTCGGCCCTAGATTGACAATCTTGCAATATACAACAGGAACTGATGGCTGGGTTGCAACAGAGTGAGTGCCTCTTCGAGGCATGAATTGCAGAGGCAGTGGTTGCAGAGCAATGAGGGAGCGGGACAACACGGTTCTGGAAATAGATGTATTCCAGATAAGCTTAGCACATAAAGAATTTTCTCATTAACTATTTCTGGCACTATAGAGAGAGAATTTAAATTTATGTCTTGGAAAGCAAGGGGCATTTTATCCCTAACTTACTTCATACAAAGAACAATAAATCATTCAGTTTATATGACATGGAAACACAAATGCATAGTAGCAGGCAATTAGGAGAATTACTCTGGGGGAAAAGGAAAGTGAAATGGAAATAAGAAGTTTAGTTTCAGGAAAAGTATACTGGCACTCAGAAGTGAATTTTCAGGCACATACCATGTTCTCTTCCCAATTGCACAAGCTTTTGCAATGAGAGGCGGTGTAGATTGGTCTTCCTTCAACGACGGAATGGAGCTGCTACGGCTTCCTTTGGTACCAGTGGCTTTAGAGATAAGGAGTCGGCAACGGCTCCTTTCTAGAGAGACCAGATGCACATCTGCTCAGATCTGAGGTTAGTCCTGTTACAGACTAACTTGTTCTTTTTGCTCAGATCTGACATCAGTGAGGGTTTGGCGGATGCTGGCAGGGCGCTATCCCCATGGGTGAATACATGTGCTGGAAGAGTTCTGATAGTAACAAACAGCTCAAGACAGGATTAGGGTTGTAAGTCACCTCTATAACAAGGGGACAGAAAGGCTAACTATCGTTAGGATGTCTTTATCGTCCTAACTTGCGGGTACCTAAGTTGACCCTTTCCACAAGCCCATCCCTAAAACTACCATCTTGTAGAGTGGTTTGTGGCCCCATCCCTGGGCCCTGGTCTAACTATCTTATCCACAGGAATTCCCTCCTTATGCATTCTTGCGATAGACGTGGTCACGGCTTAATATTTATAACAATATAATATATATATGTATATATATGAAATTTTTTTTATGTCACTGTGATTTATATACAATCATGAAGTTACAAATGTCGCTTAATATCAAATTCAGGCTACCTCGGAAATATCCCCGATGGGGAATTATCACCGAAGGGGAATTTACAAGTGATAAATGAATCCACGACACATACTTATCCAGCGACTCCAGTCGATAGCTCAGTGGGTAGAACGTCGACTGGAGTCGCTAGATAAGTATCTGTGTCGTGGATTCGAGGCTCGGCAGTACCAGTCCATTTATCACTTATAAATTCCCCTTCGGTGATAATTCCCCATCGGGGACATTCCTGAGGTAGCGTGAATTTGATATTAAGCAACATCTGTAGCTTCATGATTATGTATATATATGTGTGTGGGTGGGTCTGTATATGTATGTAATGTGTTTGTTTACATACATAACGTGTCTGGATGAACAGTGATATTTTCTAAGTTAAAAAGTACAAAAAGAAAATCAATAATTGTTCCCGCTTCCCTTATAAATCTCACGTATCAAAAACTGCTTGCAGGAATCATCCGCTGTAAATTCCTTAACACGTAAACAAGGTAAAAAAGAAAGCAAAATGGAAAGCGCTGGAATATGTGGCAGCCGTAACTAAAACGCCCTTAAGAATAAGCGCATAAATCCCCGGGGGCCAGATTCAGAGTTCTGGAACTTAGTCGTGAAACGAATGCAATTTCGTATTGCTGCTGGAAATGTACTGTTATTCGCTGGAAATCCTGGAAAACTTTGAGGTGACTATGAATACTGATAAATCTTTACGGATATTGCCAAGAATAAGTTTCGTAGAAGTCTTACAGTCTTGAAGTTCGGTTTCTTGTTTTTTCTCGGTCTCCTTTTGTTTGCTTTTTCTCTTATATAGATTGTGTACGTTTGTTTATGTGGCGTATTAAAAGATAAGAATTGCAGTAGCAGAAATTCAGGGAATTTTTGTAAGCTTGAAGGTATGACAATGTGTTTCTTGTTCGTATTCATCCCATAGAATAGTATGTATGTATAGATTTCTGTATCTTTATGCTTATTCATTTAGGCTTAATGCTGAAAAAAGATGATATACGAGTATATGTATACATATAAATATATATACATATGTGTTTAATATATATAAATATATATATATATAAATATATATAAATATATATATATAAATATATATATATATATATATATATATATATATATATATATATATATATATATATATATATATATATATATATATATATATATATATACACACACATAATTCCACACATGCATACACACATACATATATGTATATGTATACGTATATGTATGTGTGTGTCTGTGTGTACACACACTTCCCCACACTTCGGAAAACTCATATCCTGTTCCAACACATCTTCCACGCCATCTGTGCAATTCTTTCTCTATCTCACTCTACTTCTTACTCCCAAAACATTGCATTATGCCATATTTTGTATTATTATATTTTTTCCGTTTGAACACCCCTTTCTTCACATAAGCAATCGCAAACAGGTTATATTAACAGCTTCTACCTTTTGCTTTTTATTTGTTCTCGGCATCTACATTTTACTTCCATGGAGAGTTTGCTCGACCATCACTTAGGCATTCCATTCCAATTGTTTTCTTTTAATGGAAATTTCTCTTTTTCTCCAGAACTTTCGTCGAGACCCTGCCACATACTTTGCTGAACCTGTTCTGTGACTTGCCTCCTCTGTCCTATCAACATCTGATAAATTTGTTCCTAAATACATATATTTATCGAACTCTATTCTCACTCCATTCGTGTCACATTTCTGCATCTTCTTGATTTCCATTACTTAAACTTTAACACTTATTTACGAGACTCCACTGTTTCTCGAAACTGTCGCAAACACTGTTCCATCTGAAAACTTCAGCTATTACACACTTCATCGAAGAAATCTTTTCTTATCACACAGCTTTTCACCTACTTTTTCAGTTTTATTTGATGTGCAGCATAAAAAAATGACTCGTTTCTTTAGACCCACTTTTACATCGAGACATTTTCTTCACAAAAACTAGTAACTTCTTTCTTCAGATTATTACCAAATCCAAATATCCTATGCTACTTACGACTTTTTATTTTTATTCCTTATTCGCACTCAATGTTTCATAGCAAACGCTTGGACCACACATCCTCTTCTTTGTCCAAATCCTCACTTCCCTTGTCTTCTCAGTGCTTCTCTTATCTCTCTTACTTTGTCAGTCAACACCTTCTCTGTACCTTCTCAGGTATACTTCTTTTTTTATGCTGCCTTCATTCTTATAGTCATCTCTATCTTATTTCTATAGTCACTTCTGTCACCTTAACTATAGCAGCCCTCTCATGCTTTGCTCCTTTATCATTTCTCTTTTTTACTTTTTTTACCATCCCCTCTTTATTCATATTCTGCTTTGCCCATTTTTCATTTTTCCTTTTACTTTCTTTTTACCTTCCCTTCTTTATTCATATTCTGCATTCGTGTATAAAGTTTACAGCATCTGTTTATTTGCATGTTATTTTCACACCTTCATCCCAATACGTGTTCTTAGAATCCATCCAGTCTCTGGGATATTAAGTCCCAAACTTCCTTTTGCCCATTCTTTAGGTTAAAGAGTATCCGCGCATAGTCATTAATCTTCACTAGTGGAAAAACGAAGCAGGCAGATGTATTGCATCTGAAGTAATGTTAGCTTGTGAAGGGGAGGGACACCTGAAAGAATCTTGGTAAGCCTAAGAAGGAGGCAACCTTCTCACGTATGCCATGCCCCCACGTGGGAAGTGGTAACTTCTGCTGGTTTGCAGACTGTAAAAGGTCGTGTAGTAATATAGGGTCAGCATTGCCAAATCCAAGATGAGAATGAAAGAGGGATGACATGGTATTAGTCATTCAAATCATATTTGAGCTGCTCCTTCCACATTATAGACACACAGCAGAATTATTTCGAGCAAGAATATTGTTGAATTTGTCAGCAGCTACCACACTTCCGTGTAGTTACTGTTGGCCCTGAGGGTCCTGTTACGTTGAAATTAAGATTTTCTACTAGGCACTCCTCTGCCTTACGCATGGTACACCACTATACCAGCAATATCGAGGTTGTATTTCGTACTACCACAGAGAGAGAGAGAGAGAGAGAGAGAGAGAGAGAGAGAGAGAGAGAGACAGCAACTCTCTCTCTGTCTCTCTCGCGCGCGCACGCACACACACACATACCATATATATATATATATATATATATATATATATATATATATATATATATATATATATATATATATATATATATATATATATATATATATATATATATATAGCTCTTAAAATCAATAAAATCCATAAAATACTTCACAGTTAAAATACAAGATAAAAAAACCGAAAAAACAAAAAAAAGACATAGAAGAAAAATCAAAGACCGCTAACCAACCTTATACCAAGAAATTGGTTTCCTTTCTGCATATTTTGTGAATAATTGCTTCCCACAGAACTTGTTTTTTAAAAAGCTCCGCATGTTTCATGAATATCGCCAAACCTTGTACAGTACCAAAATTAGCTTTTATGCCAAATTTCCATTTTTACATGATGATTCTTTTCGACAAAGGTTCGCACAAATTGTTCATAAACATTATGGTGCCATTAATCTAAAATTGATTCCTAAAAATCCACTAACGATTGGTTCCTTTTTCAGATACAAAGATCGATTAATCCCTCTTTTGACCTCTAACGTGGTATATAAGTATACTTGCCCTAAGTGTAACTCTGGGACATATGTCGGATCCACGAGGAGGTTACTGAGGGTCAGAATCGACTCTCATCGGGGATTAAGTTTTCGGACTGGCTGTAGGCTCTCCAATCCCGAGCATTCAAGCATAAGAAACCATTCGAAAATTTGTAAAACATATATTGATAGAAACGATTTCTGTATCATAGGCCAAACAACTAATGTATGCGAACTGCCTATCCTGGAATCATTATTTATTAAACAACTAGTTCCCCAGTTAAATACCCAGACCTCCTCCACTCAGCTGTACCTGAGTTAACTTTTCTTATGCATTCTGTCTTCTGCCTTCTTGGTATAAGGTTGGTTAGCGGTCTTTGATTTTTCTTCTATGTCTTTTTTTTTTTGTTTTTCGGTTTTTTTATCTTGTATTTTAACTGTGAAGTATTTTATGGATTTTATTGATTTTAAGAGCAATTTTTAAAGTAATTTTATTCATTATTTATATATATATATATATATATATATATATATATATATATATATATATATATGTATATATATGTATATATGTGTGTGTATGTGTGCGTATTACATGGCTTGTTTATACTTTCAGACTGTTTATCCATGAATAACCCATTGATATCAAATACACTACACCTTGGGAATAACTTGCACGCCAAAGGTTGAGTGGATAAGACTGTCACCAACTAAAAAAGTGCTCACGTTAAAATCCCAGGCATGTTAGGGTGCGCACCATACGTGTTATCAATTCCTTCCTAAGGTATGTATATGATTCAATATCAATTGGGTATTTGGAAATTATATATACTGTATATATACAGTATATGTATATATATATAAAATACAAGCGATTAACGGGAAAATTTTTCTATATGTTAAAAGGAGCAGGTTCAGGAACACAAGCAGATTCCAAGTAGAGTAGTTTAATCCTACGTTTCTTGACCCTTTGTCACATTGTCAGGGACATCTGTAAATGAAATGATCGAACATCAGATTACTTTCAAAACATTAAGCTTGCTTTCAAAACATTAAGCAAATACATGACAAAGCAATCTAATGTTTGATCATTTCCTTTATAGATATCCCTGATGATGTGACAAAGGGTCATAAAACAGGATTAAACTACTTTACTTGGAATCTGCATGTGTTCCTGCACTCGCTCCTTTTGATATATATATATATATATATATATATATATATATATATATATATATATATATATATATATGTATATGTATATGTATATGTATGTATATATGTGACTGTGAAATATTTTCTGTTTAAACAGAATTCCATCAAATATAAGGGAGCCCATAGAAATGCCAAAATGTGGAAAATAAAGGCTATATTTCAGAGACCCAGGCATATAGTGAATGAGAAAAAGTTACAGAAAAGCGGTATTTACACCAGAAGATCCATAGGTCTGCCGTTAAGTCACTCGTCCAATTGACAATTTCTCTTTAATCTTCTTGATCGCTGGTTGGAAGAAGATTTTATCTTTAATATCTGAATCCCACGCACCTCTTTTTTTGAACCGATAATTGCTGCTATAAATTATACGAGACAAATTCCAGTTTATTCTCTGGTTAGATTTATTAATGTGTTTAAAAATAGCTGAGCTCTGTTTTCCGTACCTAACCGAACGTTTATGCTGTATTAATCTCTGGGGGAGTGATTTGCCTGTGAAACCGATGTAAGATAGGTCACAGTCGAGGCAAGGGATTTCGTAAACTCCTGTGTCTTGGGGACTGGAGTTTGTTGGACGTTAATCAGGGATTTGGCTAAGGTATTTGGGTATGTAAAAGCAAAAGGGTTAGAGTTTCCAAGTGTCTGTGTCAACGTCTTAATCCTGTCCAGGTGCGGGATTTTTATTTTATTGTTGTGGGTCTCTCTGGTCTTGCTATGGGGGGGACGGTAGAAAATAGTGTTTGGTTTGTGGATTGACTTCTCAACTAAATGGTCAGGGTACTTTAAAGATGACAGCTGCTTGCGGATTAGTTCAGTTTCCTTTTCCAGGAGATCCAGGGAGCAAATCCGTAAGGCTGTTAGGGATAAATTGCTGGCTATGCCAATTTTGATAGAGATGCCATGATAGCTATAAAAATGGAGTAGCCAGCAATTTATTCTTAAGAGCCCTATGGATTTGCTCCC
Organism: Macrobrachium rosenbergii; assembly: GCF_040412425.1. Lineage (NCBI taxonomy): Eukaryota > Metazoa > Arthropoda > Malacostraca > Decapoda > Palaemonidae > Macrobrachium > Macrobrachium rosenbergii. The sequence goes on from NC_089743.1 coordinate 78,718,934, forward strand.
TGGATCTCCTGGAAAAGGAAATTGAACTAATCCATAAGCAGCTGTCATCTTTAAAGTACCCTGATCATTTAATTGAGAAATCGATCCACAAAGCAAACACTATTTTCTACCGTCCCCCCCCATGACAAGACCAGAGAGACCCACAACAATAAAATAAAAATCCCACACCTGGACAAGATTAAGATGTTGACACAGACACTGGGAAACTCTAACCATTTTGCTTTTACCTACCCAAATACCTTAACCAAATCCCTGATTAACGTCCAACAAAAACCAGTCCCCAAAGACACAGGATTTACGAAATCCCTTGCCTCGACTGTGACCAATCTTATACCGGCTTCACAGGCAAATCACTCCACCAAAGATTAATACAGCATAAACGTTCAGTTAGGTAGGACAACAGAGCTCAACTATTTTTAACCATATAAATAACCATAACCAGAGAATAAACTGGAACATGTGTCGTATAATATAGCAGCAATTGTCGGTTCAAAAGCAGGTGGTGGAATCAACTTTGATTAAACAAAGAAACACCATGAATCTTTCAAGAGGTGTGTGGGATTCAGATACTATAGGTAAAATCTTCCTGCAACCAGCGATCAAGAAGATTAAAGAGAAATTGTCAATTGGACGAGTGACTTAACGGCAGACCTATGGATCTTCTGGTATAAATACCGCTTTTCAGGAACTTTTTCTCATTCACTATTTGCCTGAGGAGAGAGACAGTTCGGTCTCTGAAATATAGCCTTTATTTTCCACATGTTGGCGTTGCTATGGGCTCCCTTATATTCGATATATATATATACTGTATATATATGTATATACTGTATATACTGTATATACTGTATATATATATATATATATATATATATATATATATATATATATATATATATATATATATATATATATATATATATATACATATATACATATATACACACACACACACACACACATATATATATATATATATATATATATATATATATATATATATATATACTGCACGTGTTGCACATAATATACATGCATACAAATAAATCTGTGCATTAGTGTATGGTCATATATATATATATATATATATATATATATATACATACTGTATATATATACTGCACGTGTTGCGCATAATATACATGCATATAAATAAATCTGTGCATTAGTGTATGGTCATGCATATCTGTAGATGCAGATGCTTGAAGGCTTTTAACCGGAAATATTGTTTCTATAATTTCCGTTTTGTATGGATACTTCTTTCACGAGTTTTCTGCAACAGAATAAGATTGGAGCAATGGTAGTTATTTTTTCCGGAACAGTCTGCTTTTAAGTGAAAACAACTTTTCGCGGATAAAAGTTCTTATAGTAATATAATTTCAGAAATTATTTCATGGTAGTTAAAAGATGCTTTTGGAATTAATTATTTGTGGATCTGGAATGCCTTAGACTTTTTTAAGAGTAAGGTCTGCCGGCCGCGGGACCTTATATGCTTGTCTGTCCTAGTCCATTAAAAATATGAACGGTGCGGGGAAAAAGAGGGAAGAATGCTGAGCCGTCATCATGGAAGAATGGAAATATAATGATTGTTAAAGAAAGGAAGGCCGTACGCACCATGAAAAACGGAAGCGGGAAGAGAATTTCAAAGATTGGCACCAGATTAAAAAAAAAAAAGTCGCTAAACCGTGAAATCCGAGGGTTGTCGATATCCGTGGTAAATGGTGGGAGAAGTGTTTCGAAGCCTTCTGAGATAAGGAAGAATCTTCCTTCGATCGCAACGTAACAGTTACCGAGATAAAACCAAGAGAAGAAAGAGATAAGTCACCTTGTGGCGGTGGGGATTAGAAACGAGAGATAAAGCGAGAGGACGAAATGCTTTAGATCAATGCTGTGGGAGCGGAGAACAAAGAAATTCACCAGAATATGGGAGCAATACCTCTAAAGGTCAAGTATGTCTATCGTAAAGCTTTAAAGATTTGGATAAATAAGATAAAATGAACCTGAACTTAAGATAGATGGTTACTGAGTAGTCCAGTGGGCAAACGTAAGATAAGAAAAAGTCAGTTTTATGCAGCGTGCATTAAGTACGCTAATTTTGTGAGTATTTAGAGCAGGGAGAAAACTAGCGAGGAAGCGCTACTAGTACGAACAATGATGTTTTGCAAAATAATCGGTTTGTGTAGCGTTGAATAGTTTGCAAGCTAGTGTAAGCAGCTAGTGAATGTGTTTAAACGTTTACCAGTATTAGATGGAATTAATATGTGGTCAAATACAGGTTTTCTTTATGGCTCACTTACCTGCTCGTGGTTATTAAATGTGCTTAATGTAAGGTTTCTGTGAGTGAATGTTTGAAGGCAACAAATGTCCGTAATTTTCTTTTTAAAATCTTAGGGTTTCAGGAATAGAAAATTTCTTCATGTTGTCAGAAACAAACTCTCTCGCTGTCAAAAACTCTGAAGACGCCCCAAATGTTCATTTTCCATCATAAGCGTTTTCATAATTTCAAAATATTTCTCCCGATTTCATGAATTTCCTCATGGCATCAAAGGGGTCTTCACTACATCAAAAGATTTCTGGACGAGAGAGAGAGAGAGAGAGAGAGAGAGAGAGAGAGAGAGAGAGAGAGAGAGAGGTTCGTTCTTGACGTCAGCGTCGTTTTGACGCCAGAAACCTTCGTGACGTTATGATCTTTTAGTTCAAGGTTTTTCTTTATTAAGAAGCTGCAAAACACCCTCGTCAACTATCAGCATACGAAGAAAAACTTCCTTTTGTCAGTTTAACTTGCCTGTAATGGCTTTGTGTTCTTATATCCAATAACCTAGACGGTGAGATGACTTTCAAGTATTGCATTACAAGCTTTTTTGTATTCTTGGAGGACTAAGCATTATCGATTAGACCTAACGCAAGCGTTTGTGCAGTTGCAAAACCTCAACTAAATGCTGAGAATGCTGAGAATTCAGTTATTTTACTTTGAGGGAAGAGTAGCGGGGTTTACACGATTGTAGACCAGGTGTTATGTAGACCAGGTGTTAAAAAAAGGTATGAAGAGAATGCGGGAGGGAACAAAAGTGGACAATAAGCTTTTTGCGAACGAATTTCTTTCATTTAGAGTAATTGAGTAAATTAAAGTAACGATTGTAATGCTGATAATCCTGATTCCTTTAAAAATGAATAACATATCGTCCTTGAGTAATCATGGGACGCTGTTGGCCCAGCGTTCGACTCTCCGACCGGCCAATGAAGAATTAGAGGAATTTACTTCTGGTGATAGAAATTCATTTCTCGTCATAATGTGGTTCGGATTCCACAATAAGTCCCGTTGCTAGGTAACCAGTTGGTTCTTAGCCACGTAAAATAAGTCTAATCCTTCGGGCAGCCCTAGGAGAGCTGTTAATCAGCTCAGTGATCTGGTTAAACTAAGATATACTTAACTTTTATTAAAATGGCGTACACTTTTTGATACATTGAGTGGCGAATATGGCACGCCACAAATTAATTGCATCCTCGTTTAGGAATACTTCGTAGGAGCCACGAGAACCGATGATACAAGTGTTCAACATTTTGGTTATTGAATTAGCCAGTCGTTTCAGGCGTAATTAATGCCGAAAGCGCCAATGAGATATCCTTCATTAACTGCTCCAAAGTAATTAGGAATGCTCGAGCAAATTTATTAACTGACTTTGAAGGTAATTTGTGTTCCAGTTATATTGTAATGGAATCCCTTGACTTGCGATACGGCCAGTGTTCTGTTTTGGAGTATGAGCTTTGTCGATTTTGGCGAGCAAGCGTCAGCATGCACATGCGATTATTGGAGCAAATTGCTACGCTGCGTGATCTGCACCATGATGCCGCAGAAATCTGGGAGAGACTTGAAAAACGGAAGTTTCGAGAAGATAGGGAAAACAGGATGAGAAGGAGGAACAACTTAAAGTTTCGAGGAAGATTAATTAGAAAGAATTTAATCAAAAACTTTTGAGACATTGCTTTTATTCAACCTTGGGAGAAGAGATCCGTTACCTGGCCATGTTGTCTCATCTGGAGACGAATAGTGGTTGGGACACGGAAAGAGAGAGAGAGAGAGAGAGAGAGAGAGAGAGAGAGAGAGAGAGAGAGAGAGAGGTCCAGTCAACACCACCTGTTTTTGGAGTAAATTGCCAAGTAAATTGATTAGGTCAAAGCCAACGAGTTTAATTAATTCGAAGATTCGATTTCCCGTTTCACTCATGTTCACCGGTGCCTTTGCTTTCGGTATTTGTTAATGAAGCATCTAATCCCCAGTAATGGTTTGTTGTTTTATGGTTTGCGGTTGGTGTTATTTCATCTGCTCATTCCCCGAGGAAATGACTCATAAGGGGTTGAAGGGAAAAGCAGGGAATGAACTTGAAGGAAGAAAAACCTACGTTTAGAAGAGCAAATGTTATAGTTGGAAAAAAAAAATTCTGTTTGAGTGATTCTTTGCTTAGTTAGTTCATCCCTGTTTATATATATATATATATATATATATATATATATATATATATATATATATATAAATACATACATATACATACATACACATATATAAATAAATGTATATATGTATATATATTGCAATAACCACAATACCCTCTTAACTTCTTGATTTCTTCACATGTAAATAAATCAAGAAATTAAGGGGGGTAATTTCGTTATTACAGACACATACACATCTGGTAACAAGTAACTAGTAGATTCTAATTCACACATACACATACATATATGTATATGTATACATATATTTATATATATACATATACATACAGTATGTGTTATATGTGTATATAACATATATATGTATGTATGTATGTATACACGCACACACATATATATATTTTACAAGGAATATGTGAAATCAGGGATTTCACGAAATCCCTAGGGAATTTGTGAAATGGCCAATTCGCTTAGGTACATTTGATCCCCGAGGGTTAGTACTAAACACAGCGAAACAATGATTCATCTACACTTTTTCGTCGTTTTTAGTACTAGCCCCTGGAGGGTTAAATGTATTTTGCCGTGTTTAGATCTAACCCTTGGGCGATCAAATGTCTCTTAAGTGCATTTGATCCCAGGGGTAGTACTAAACACGGCGAAACACATTTAACCTCCCAGGGGCTAGTACTAAATAAGGCGAAAAAGTGTAGATGAATCATTGTTTCACCGTGTTTAGTAGCCCTCGGGGATCAAATGTACCTAAGCGAATTGGTCATTTCACAAATTCCCTAGGGATTGATTTCATATATTCCCTGTAACACACACACACTCACGCACACACACACACACACACACACACACACACACATATATATATATATATATATATATATATATATATATACAGTATATATATATGTAAATCTTCTTATTAATTTACTCGTATCCTCATATATATTCTCAAATATTAACTCATAAATAACCCTTGATATCGAATTTATTTTACATTGGAAATAGCCTGCGCCCTGTACAAAGGAATCATATATGCATGTAATGATAAATGCATCTGACTAGGCCAGATTCAAACCTATGCCTTTTGGGTTCGTTACACAAGTAACGGTGTACGTTGACATTTTAGTGGAAGTCCACTGTTGCTTTTTGTATCGAACTCAAAAAGAATTTAGAATCCTGGACGGGACAGATTCACTTATATATAATTTTATATTTACGCGTAAGGTAACGTGAATTGAATTCTAAAGGTGGCTTGTGGCTTATATATATGTATATATATATATATATATATATATATATATATATATATATATATATATATATATATATATATATATATATATAATACACACACACTCACACACACACACATATGTAAATACACATACATACACACACACACATATATATATGTATAATCTCCCACGGTTTTCTCTTAGTGTCGTACCTTCCACTAGCGTGGCTCTCTTCTCATTGTTCATCTTTTTAATGCTTTTATTTCAATATCACTGGTATTTACTCAACCTATCTCTTCCACGCGTCCTCCTCTTGTTCTCCATTTATCGTCCTTTCCACCTGCGCGCTTTCAACCCCCGAGCATCATGCAAAAGATAAAGACAGATGAATCTGATCACCCAGCTGATGGACGAAAGCGCTAATGGATTCAACCCCCTTGTAAAAGCCATATTTCATATCTCCCCCCCCGTCCCCCCCACACCACCTCTCCTACTCCCTACTCCTCTGCCGCTTCTTCTCTTGGCTCGTTTGTTTTCCTTTTATCTATCTGTCTGTCTATCAATCTATCTATCTATCTATCTATCTATCTATCTATCTATCTATCTATCTATCTGTGTATCTATCTATCTTTCTATTTCTACCTATATATATACACAGTATATATATGCATTTATATATATGTATGTATATATGTATGTATATATATATACATACATACATACATACATATATATGTATGTATATATATATACATACATTATATATATATATATATATATATATATATATATATATATATTTATATATATATATATATATATATATATATTTGCATATGTATGTACTTGTATGTATAGAGTGTCTCTCATCTTTGTATTCATTGGTGCTGGTTCAGCTTCTCTCTTCTGTACATCTTAATTCTCCTGCTTCTGTTTGTTAATTCTTCTGGTTTTTTATTATTTATCCCATCCTTATTAGCGTAAAGTTCCTTTTTATTTCTCCAACTTTTTTTTTAATATTTCGCTCTCTCCTTTGTTGTTTCTCTCTTCCATTTGTTCCTTCTTTCTTTTCTCTCCATTTCACTTCTTCTTCTTTCCTTTTCACATTCCTCATTGGGAAAGGTATCGATGTTTAAATTTTAAAGGTCTCAGTCCGCCATCCATGAAACCTTTCTCTCTTGAGACATGATTGAATGAAACGACCGGAAGTTTTCTCTGTGCTTCTATACCAATTTAAAAGTGTATGATGTATATGTTTAAATCCTTTGTATGTTTGTTCATTGGTGGTTATCAACAAAAATAATGTGCATGTGTGTTTAAGTAATAGCTTATTTTTGTTCTTTTTATTGCTGGCGTTAGCTCTGTATGTCATAATTTGAGTAACAAAATTATAAATTGCTTATTAATTTACAATCTGTGTTATTTGCTTTCTTTGTGACCATTTCTGTGCTGTGCATTCCACTGCATCTGTTTTCTGCTGATTTTCCTCCTTTCACATCAGCAAGGTAATTATCTGTTAGATTAACGGCAACCCTGTAAAAGTGAAACCAATCACGACATAAGAACTAGAACAGGCGTTTGTGCATAAATGGAAGAGTGAGAATGGACACAAAACGAAGAAACAATGAAAAAGCAAACTAGTTCACACACACACGAAGCGAGAGATAAGCAGAAATGAAAGATAACGTTCATTCAAACGAAATAATTAGAAATGGGCACTTGACAGAAAAAATGGAACTTGCATAAATGCAATGGCAGAAATTATTAATAGGCCCAACAGAGTTAGAACTTAAACACCGAAGCGGAAAGATCAGAAATATTTACACATACAAGCGAGCAGTACATCAAAATAATTGTGACTGCATTCGTAAAAGAAACGATCTCGTATATACAGAAAACTCAGAAATGGACACCGCACTCAGAGAAAAGATAGGAAACCGACACAAAATCCCTTGATCAAAATCCATGAATGGGGACCGGACCCTGTGATGTATTCCTGTCACTCCATGATAAATGGGTCAAATCGGAGTCCTGGGTCCTTCGGACTGTGAGACTTCTGTGGGTGTATTTTTTTCGTAAACCCTTTAAATCTCCCAAAGTTTTTAGTTTTCTGTAAAAGAAAACCATTGAGATGGCTTTATCTGTCCGTCCGCACTTTTTCTGTCCACCCTCAGATCTTAAAAACTACTGTGGCTAGAGGGCTGCAAATTGGTATGTTGATCATCCACCTCCAATCATCAAATATACCAAATTGCAGCCCAGTGCCTCGGTAGTTTTTATTTTATTTAAGGTTAAAGTTAGCCACGATCGTGCGTCTGGCACCGTTACAGGTGCCAACAACACAGACCAGCAGTGGCTGAAAGTTTCGTGGGCCGCGGCTGAGAGTTTCATGGGTCGTGGACGAGAGTTTCATACAGCATCGAAGAAACTTCGACTCATTTTTTACTTGCTTGATACTGAGGAAGGCTCCTTCACTTTCGCTCCTGGATATGGTTATGGCACACTATAACGGCTTGCTGATGTTCTAGATAGTCATTTCGGGGAAGCAGATTAAAAATAATGTACGAAAGCGCTCGTGGCAGTGTGTCGTTTTTGGAGTGATTAATCTTCAACATTTTTCACGTGGGGAAGAATTTTGTTTTTTGCAAGTATTGTTTTCTCACTGGTGCTTTCAGCACTTAATCATATCGACCCCAGCATGAGTGCATTTGGCCTGCTTTTTTTGTGATCACAGACCTTTAATGTTGAAGGAAAAAACATTCAACAGCAAGCATATTGCTATGACACCAGGAGAATGTTTTTTCTATAATTATGAAGTTACATTATTGGTGCTCCAACACAAATAAGTAATTTTGAAAACTGGTCGTTATGAAATGCTATAGTTTTAACCATTGAAAATCAATGAGAATACTACTTGAATAAGAGGAATTTTCAGAATTTCTGTACAGGTAACAAACAGCTTTCTGGTGCGGACTTTCGTCTCAAAGATACGATTTGTTGGTCATTTAAGATTTATTGTGATTTTTTCTGGGAGGGTGGGCGAGAGGTGAGGCGAGGTTGGTAATTAAAATATCAGGGGATCTGTGGGGTTTTAAGACGTAGATGTTAAATTTACCAGATAAAGCTAATTTGCTATTTTGCCCGCGGGATTCACAAAAGATTCTCTAAGTTAATTCTTTATAATAAAAAGGTACCAGATTCCTATTCTTATAGAGTTTCGGGCGAAATATTAATTATATATGGTTAATCACTATATCCGTCGGTCCACCTGATACACATATAATCTTTATCATAAATCTCTAAAAGATAATGCGTAGGGTGGGAAGATGCACCATGACAAGGTTAATTTTAGAAGGCAACGGCGGTTGTTAGGAGGAAATTCATGGTGAGACGTAACTTCCTTTAGCGGTGATTGTACGAACTCACATTCTGCATTTCAGTGGCTTTGTATCAGGTCTGGATCAAGGTTATTTTGGGAGTGTTTTGCGGGGAGGAGTTTAGGCAAATTATTTTAGTCGACGTAACCCGAAAATTCGAAAGGGTTGTAAAAGCGTGCACTTTTGACAAAGGTGGCTTGTGACCGGAAAGTGTGTCATGACCTTAAAGTAAGGTCATTCGGACAAGGGAGACGTGGAAAGATTTCTTACCTGAGCAATAGTTTTATAATTCTGCAAAGCCGTGTTTCATACTAGGGTTGTAGTTATTAGGAAAAGGTCAGTGTTGCAGTGAGAGAAGTCTACAGCATAGGAATGCGTTGATTTCAGAGGCTTAGGTTAATGCAATCGTTGTTTTGGACTAGACCGTGTGTCGTGCTTTTTTTTTTATGTAGGTCAAAATAACAAGATGTTAAAAAAATGCTTGTCTGATCCGTGACTGTGTATTGCAGAAAATATGTATGCTTAACTTTGTCACATAGGTTACCGATAGCCTGAGGATGTATTGTGATGTTCACAAAGTCATTTGGACGTGGTCTTGGCCATTTTCATGTACAGTGTGTGATCATTTACTGTTCCTTAATTTTGTAAAATTCCCTGGATATAGAACATACTCCTTGATACTAGTTGTCGCAGAACTCAAGGGTGTGTCATGCCTTCGACTTCAGGTCAAGTGGATTAGATCAAGGGTGGAGAAAATTCTTGTTTGTTCCATAAGTTTTTGATACAGACACGTATAATTGAACTTCTGGTACAAGGTTGTATTGAACCAGAGAGTGGGTCATGACTGTTTCCAAGGTTTTCATTATGACTTGTTTAATACATGTCTGCTCACGCCTATCTCGTGGGCAATATTAATCCCATCCAAACAGTTATTATTACTAGGGATCAAGCCAGTATGGCAAATTCCTTATTGCTTTTGTTGAGATTTTAAACATTTACATTATTATTTCTGCTCATATTTGGCATGGAGGCAAAGGACAAAAAGCCACATTGGTTGATATACTGAAGCCACCTACCTCGTGGCTGCCATTTTGGATTCCATGTTAGAAGGCCAAGTGGTCATAACACGAAAGTGTTTCAACCAGTGTCTTGCTTATTTCTATTGTGGTTATCGTGACCCAATACACTCAAAATTTTTATTACTCAGAATTTTTACTGTTAAACATCAAAGGTACAGATCTATGACACGGCTTTAAGTATGATAGACATGTTCACTTTTCCTGGGATGTAAAAACTGTAATTTTGTTCAGTAGGCAAATTAGGTCACAGCTTGCTGATAAAATGTTAAGTAATACAGGAGAATTTCGAAACTTATCGTTTCACTTAATTTGACACTGAAAACAGGGCGAAAAAGTTTTGGACAATACTGAATTGATTAAGACCGCTTGGCCTACTTACAGCAGTAAGGTTTGTTGGGTGCATTCTTAGAAACAAAGGCAGTGAGAGCCTTTGTGATTCGCAGGATAGTGCAGAACAGGAAATCATGCAAAGCAATATGCGCAACTTTCGTTAATAATTCTACTTCAGTTGCATCCTTTGATCCCATTCCAGAGCTTCAGTTTCGATACTTCAGACACTGTTCTCTAATTGTCTCCATAGTTCGGAGACAGTTTCTGTGAGAGATTACCAGCAGACCTCTGTTCCATAACTTTCTTTGGTTAAGCGAGTTGTTGCCATGTTGGATCAACTAAAAAGAAAAAAAAAAAGAAAAAGACCATCTCCCCAAAATAGTTATCGGCTCAGCAAAGAATTTGGCACATATTCTCTCAGCTGAGTCCTCAAAATGCTATATTTTGATTCACATCTGTGTGATTTTTAGGTCAGAGGTGGCCAATCAAGTTAGCGAAATGTTCAAAGGCATGATTTGTGAATTCCTCTGTGAAAACTGAATGTATTATTTTCAATGTCTCTGCTTGTAGTAAAATCATATTTGAGTTCACTGCTCCCTGCAGATTTTTCATTGGTTACAATTCTTATTGACATAACTTATTGATTAAGAAAACCTTGAATCCTCATTTCTACTGAAATCTACGTTCTTTTGGTTAAGGCCATGAAATGTTTTATCTCGATATCCTGTCTAAATAGAAATAAAATCAAAGAGGCCTGATTGCTTGGTCTCCTCGTGTTATCGTCGCTGCTAATCTGCATTGATTATTATTATTATTATTATTATTATTATTATTATTATTATTATTATTATTATAAATAGGTAGCAGACCCTCTTTTAAACATGTGGTGTTGAAGGTGATAGCTGCATCAGCTGATAATTGATTTTTTTAGGTTACTGTTTTCTACCAGTAACACGCCGATGTTCGTTATACTAGGAGAGGAAAGCAGGTTGCAATATTGGGTAGTTTATTTCGATTTATACACCGCAACAGTTACAGTGTACGATGGTAACTAAAATCGGGAATTCATCTTCCGTGGAGTTGTCCTTCAGGGGAACGCCTTCATCAGTGTTGATTGAGGCCACGTTTCCCTTATGCTCCGCTGAGCATGATCACGCTGAAAGACGGGAGTAGACTGTCGTTCGTCGTGAGTCTTCCTCGTTATATACGAGAAGGTCAACAGGGGTTAAATTTAGGGGCTGCCGCAGATTGGTTGATTATACAGTTTGTGTTTAAACTGAATTTATATATATATATATATATATATATATATATATATATATATATATATATATATATAAATATAAATGGGTGTGTGCATAAATGTATGTATGTAATATGTGTGTGTGTGTGTGTATGCTCCAGCATAGCTCTGAAAGGCATGAGCATTTCAACCAAACTTGGTATACAGATATGACTTAGTATCTAGAAAAGAGTACTGTGGGGGTAAGACATCACTAGCACCAAAGGGCACCAAACGGGTATACATATGTTGGGGGGAGGTAAGACATCACTGGCACCAAAGGGGATGGGGTGGGAAGGGGGTGACATGTAAAAATAATCGAAAACGACAGATATTAGTGTCTAATCCATAGTTTTCGAGGTCGTTGAGATGAATGGTGACACTCCTGATAACCTTTAAGTCCAAGTTCAGCCCCGATAGGAAGGAGGGGTGAGAAGAAAAATGTCAAAAGTGACAGATATTAGTGTTTAATCCACAGTTTTCGAGGTCACTGAGATGAATAGTAACACCCTATGCCCTTTAAGTCCAAGTTCAGCCACGATGGGAATGGGGGATGAGAAGGGATGAATATAAAATGTCAAAAATTCTGGGAGATGTAATTGAAGCAACTATCTTAACAGGAAAGGGAGAGAGTGAGAGGGAGAGGAAGTGAGAGAGAGAGTAGAGGGGGTGTTAGGGAGGAGAGAGAGAGAGAGAGAGAGAGAGAGAGAGAGAGAGCGAGAGAGAGAGAGCGAGAGAGAGAGAGTTAATTACACTACTGAAGTATCTGCGCAGCTGCTAGATTACGTGTGCTAATATTGGGAAGAAAATTCTTTAGGCCCACTTACTTAAAAAGATCCTTGCCATCAGGTTTTTGAGTCTTAAGTTTTTCCTCAAGTCTAGAAGACTATTCGGCTGTTGTCGAAACCCTTAGGAGGAAAGGTTACGTGATTTGAATAAAATGACTCATCCTCTAACGATCTCAAGGATTGGAGCAGTTTAGGAAATGGCTTCCTGCTTATTTCGTTTTGTTGTCAGGTTTTTTTTTCGAGTTTCGTTTACTGTATGTGTATGCATACATACATACATACTCGATGTTTCTATATTTGCATTTATAAATTTAAGTAAAATTTAACTATTATGTTAGGTATATACTTTAGAGCATTCTCTTCTTCGCTCTCTCGTGGTATATATTATATATATATATATATATATATATATATATATATATATATATATATATATATATATATATATATATATATATATATATTATATATATATATATATATATATATATATATATATAAATAATATAATATATATATATGTATATATATGTATATATTGTGTGTGGAGTTTGTGTTTATACTTTATTAAAAATGATTTGATGCATACATTTGCATTGTGAAGCTCATTCACGCGCATTCACGGGTTCCTTCTATCTCGAATATACCCTGCTCCGGAGGTGCTGTGTCACAGCTGTCAGCCATCCTTCATTACCCAGTCTCTGCATCTGAGGATAATAATATTATCCTGCGAGTGTCAACCATTAGCCCTCTCTCTCAAGAGGATTATTGAACCTTCGTTGCCTCCGCCATGGAATTTAATCGCCCCTTAAATGATCAGCTAAATGCCCCAACACAGTTCGTTAACAGTAATGGACTAGTCATGGATCATTATTGGACGTGGCATGATCCTCTGAAGGTGAACGCGTTTTTCTTTTTATCATGCCCACTTACCTCGCTTAACAAGCGTCTTGTATGTCTTTTAATCCTTTTCTAGAAGCTGTAGTGACGTTCTTCTTTAATGTTTTCCTTTTTTCCATAGACTACTGTTAATTTCGGCTCGCGTGCCTTTTTTCTCGATATGATTCTAATTATTTCTCGTTTATATTTATACTCATATTACGCATGACAGGTGTTTGGTTGTAAATAATTTTGATTTTATTTTACTCCGGTGACTCGTTTTTTCTCTTTTTTAAAATGTGGCTCTTTTTTTATGTAATTTTTAAAAATATTTGTGCTTTCTTTCGTCTGGGCATCATTAAATAGATTATCATTTTGTCGTCATATTTTCATCCTAGCGAAGTTTATACGATAATAGATTGCTTATTTTGCTTATTTGTAATTTTATATTTACATACATTGCACATATATATATACAACATATACATACATACATATATATATATATATATATATATATATATATATATATATATATATATATATATATATATGTATATATATAATATGTGTATATACACATACAATATTATTATATATATATATATATATATATATATATATATATATATATATATATATATATATATATTATATATATATATATTTATTTATATATATACAGTATGTATAATGTAATATACAGAACAACCTACAGGAAAAAATGAAACACGGCCCAATCCTGGCCGGTTTTATACTAATATCCAGGACAACTTAAAGAGGCAGAAATTCACAGATTATATGGTAGAATGACAGTGTAAACAAACATATAGACGGTTAGAAACCAAATATTTACTCCAGAGAAGTCGGGAAAAAGAGAGAGTTGCAATAAGTTGCAATAAATTCGTTAGCATCAGAGGTCAGTGCTCCATTAAAAAATCTTGTTTATCTATGCGGGTGGGTTCACACCTACTGTATGCTCTGGTCCCGTGTCATCTACCTTCCTTAAAATCTGTACATTCTACAGTGACCGATATTTATACTCCTGCGAAATATTTCCTTTGAAAAATTGGATGTTTCGTTCAGTCAATCATTGGAATAAGCAGTCTTTTTTTGCCCTTGCCCAGTTGCTCTGACGATTGTTTTCTTTAACATAAACGAAAATTACCCTATTCACTTGTACGCATCTAATAATTTTTTTATGCTACTTTATTCTCATTTCCAATTTTTTTCCACAGGTCCCAGGGTATTTCTCCCAATTTATTTCAGTAACTTTTGTTTTTGAAGTTGTGAGCGACGGCCTAAAGCATAGCTGACTTGAAATTTCAATATGCGGGTCCAGATACGGACGCAGGTTATTCATCCACTGAATTTCAGTGAAATTTGTTTAGGTTTGGATTCTAGATAAAATCAGTGCTGATGCAAATGGGTGAAAGTCCATATGCAGATTCAGGATATTCGTGACATGGAATTTCAGTGACCTTTCCTGGAGACTAGGGCTGGGGATTAAGCATAGCTGATTTGCATATATGCAGATCCAGATACGGATGCAGGGTATTCATCCATTTTCATTGAAGTTTTGCTGGGGTTTGGTCTTTTGGCGAAAGTATAGCTGATGTGAATGGATTTAGATTTATTTGCCGATTGAAGATAATTTGGTCTCTGAATTTCAGTGGCATTATGTGAAAATGAGGACAGTGGCCCAACGCAAAGCTGAGTTAAATATATACTTATCCAGACATGGATCTAGGGTATTCATCCACTGAATTTCAGTTGAATTTTATGGAGGTTTGGCCTATAGACAAGAGCTGAGGTGATCTAAATGGACGTAGGTCCGTATGCAGATTCAGGATATGTTTGCCTCTGAATTTCAGTGATTTTTTGTAAAAATGTAGGCTGTGGCCAGAAGTATAGCTGATTTAAATATATGCAAATTCAGATACATATCCAGTGTATTCATAAACAGAATTTTCATGAAATCTTGTGGTTTTAGCTTTAGCCAAAAGCAGAGCTGATCTAAATGGATATAGAACAGTATGCATATTCACGGTTATTTTCCCATGGAACTTTAGTGAATCTTTGTGGAAACGTGGCCTTTGGCCCTAAGTAGAACTAATTAAATAGGTGCATATCCAGGATATTTCTCCACTAATTTGAGTGAAATTTTGTGGAGGTTTGAGCTAAGGCCCAAAGCAGAATTGATTTAATTGGATTTTTTCCCCACTAAATTTCAAATGAATTTGTAGAGATGAGAGATGTGATTCAACGCTGAGCCGAGCCGATTTGAATGGGTGCAAATCCAGGATAACTTTCCCAGTAATTTCAACGAACTTTTTGTGGAGATGTGGCATGTAGCCCAAATTGGAGGCAATTAAATATATGCAGATCCAGGATATTTTTCCACTAAATTTCATTGAAGTTTTGTGGAAGTTTGAGCTATAGCCAAAAGTAAATATGATTTAATGGGATGCAGATCTAGGATATTTTTCCTACAAAATTCAGTTAAATTTGTGTAGGTGCGAGTTGTGGCTCAACGCAGGATGCGGATTCTTGATATTTCTCCCACTGATTAGAATGAAATTTTCCATGCGGGTAGGTTTGTGATGCGAGGTACAAGTAAGATATGGAGATTACAGTTTTTACTGATTTATTTACAGTTGTTGTTTCAGATTTAGCTGGTCTTGTGCCATCACGGGCTCTTGCTCCTAGAGCAGCCCATAGTTTATTTACAAAACTTTCACACAGGTCAATAGCTCGTGCGAGCCACAGTGTAGCTCCCGACCTCTAACAGGTCGAGAAAGGGATTAAATTCAAGTATCTGTGTTTGTTCACATACAGAAATATACATTTGACTAAAGGTCATGCATATATGGTTGGAAAGCTGGCATAACAATACAGACAGTGGTGATAACACATAGATCGTGACAGTAATGACAATGGAGATATATGTACAAAAGACATGCGAGAGAAGTTGCGTTTCTCTCGACCGCATGGTTTCTCGCGCGGGTAAGTCATCGCGAGATTTTGATTGTAGGTGTGTGTAGGTCCGCACACATAGGCGTTACAGGTTATTATCCACGGAAGAGTTGAACGCCATTATGTGTGGGATAGTGTCCGAATGCTGATCCAAATTTATTTTGCTTTTTAACACTGCGATTTTTGCATTGCAAATTTTTAAGATATATCACTGCGGTAAACCATTGACTTTAAAACAGTATGTAAAGTTACAGAATGTTGTTTGATTTACATATTTATGTATTTTTTTATTGTTTTCTTCTTGATAGCAGTTTTCGTCAGTGCCAAATTCAAAATTGTTTCATACCTAGTCGGATTATGTTAGTGCTTACGTAAAAAATTTTTACCTCCGCCCTCTCTCTCTCTCTCTCTCTCTCTCTCTCTCTCTCTCTCTCTCTCTCTCTCTCTCTCTCTCTCTCTCTCTCTCTCAAGTTTGCTTTGTGCTTTGAATATTTGGGTCTTGCGTCTTTTCTAATTATGTTTCTTTTCCTGTCCTTGCTTTCGCTTGGTTTCGTCCACTTTTCTGGATGTTTCTTAAGATGAACATAGCATGCCTTTTCCACACACTGCTGCTTTAATAATTCAGTCTTCATTTTACTAGTTTCCCTTCTTATTCACGTATCGTTGCAGCTTTTCTTGATATATTACTAATCGATTGTATGAACAACGAACTAGTGAGCAGAAGTGGTAAGAAAAATGGTTAGAAAGTGGGATGAAGTGGAGAGAGGAAAGTGGAAATCTTGAACTGAATAAGGAAGATGGAATAGGTAAGCTTTAGAGACAAGCATGTTATTAGAGGCTGGTACCTTACCACAATGAATGCGGAGGAGTAGAAAAAGATGGACTTAAAAGTATGAAAGATAAAAATCTGTTCGCATACAGATTGCCAGGTAGAACTCTCTCTCTCTCTCTCTCTCTCTCTCTCTCTCTCTCTCTCTCTCTCTCTCTCTCTCTCTCTTACGTAGAATTTCTGCAGAATTCGGGGCTATTAGCCACATCCTCCTCTGACAACAATGGCCACTGGAGGTATACGGCAGATTGTGTCTGGCGCTCCAGGGTGGTCGTCTATTCGATACTGATTAGCTTAACGTTGCTTAACATAGCCTATCGAGTTTCACGGGGCTGGTAAAATTTCAGTGCATTTTCACTTTCTTCCAGCGACGGTGAGTGGAAGCTGCAGACCACTCATCAATTACACAATCCTTGTAATACTTGAGGAATTAAGATGAGCAGAGTAGCTAAGTAAAATTTCTCTCTCTCTCTCTCTCTCTCTCTCTCTCTCTCTCTCTCTCTCTCTCTTCTCTCTCTCTCTCTCTCTCTCTCTCTGTCATATATGGTTCCCCTCCGACCACTTTAGGGCCTCTTCCGTTAGCCTTTATGTCTATTCAGCGTAAACTTCGTGGCACTGCCGTGCCATTCAGAATCCATAAAAGTGTCTGATGACGCCATCAAATATAGGCATCTATGTAGCAGGAAGAAACTGTAAAAAGCTCGATTGACGTTTTACGTTTTTGGCAGAAGCCTTCCATAAAAGGTTAACTAATGTTCTCTTGCTTTGCATTTTTTTTAATAACTGAAAACGAATGTTGCTTCGAAGGGTGGTTATTATCCACCATTTTTAACATTTAATGTAATACATGTTCTGTAGGGTCAGTCATCTTACCTGATTTTATGCCAAAATATTTCGGACAGAAATCATTATTTTTATTGTTATTTTGAAGATTTGTTTTTGTCGGCAGACCCGTCTGCAATTAGATGAATGCGATGGAAAACGAGCGTTGGAGAACGCAATTACCTGCTAAGGCTGAGCAATACATCTCCCACAAAAGGTTCATTCTCTTCAAAACATATGCCAAATGAGAAGTCGTTTTCTCACTCAGTTCAAAAGTTATGGCCAAGGATAAAATCTCATTTGAAATTTGACCCCATTGAAAGATCAAAAGTTCCTTCCCCTTTGCACCTGAAATTTAATCAGTTCTTGCCAGGCGCGAGATACATCTAGGCTGAAATTTTCCTAAAACTCCATCCATAACTTTGGGCTAATCCTGTTAACCAAGACAAATAGACCGGGCCAAAATGTGATCTCTTTGTCAACGGTAATAAGCTTTTTGTACAAGAATAGAAATTTTTAACCTCCTAAATTTTCAACTTTTATATCATTTCTCATTTTCTCTGATTTGATGAATAGGTTTTTACGTCCAAATAACGTAAATTAGGCAACAGATTCGAAAAACGCAGCCCATTACGTGTGTAATTTTATGAATCTTTTATGGAAGGGGAACATTTCGTGACCTATCCATGATTCCTATGTAAATGGCTGATATTTTGACCAGTATGTGTTTGCGATTCGGATAAACATTTTTACATGTAAAAGTTTCGAAACAGAGGAAAAGAACAGATTTTCCCTTATTTGGTGAGGGTTTAGGAATGTAATAATTCCGTAACTTGGCAGTTTTCTTGATTAACGTGCGCTTTAAACAGTAAGGTTCGCTTTCGTTTTCCTATAGTTCCTGAAAGTATACAAAGTATGTAAGTTTATTTCCAAACTTGAACGAACGTTTGACTTATAAACATTTGGTCCAATTCCAACTATACTTTTCAGATTAGAGCGCTGTGGACAGTAGATATTTTGTAATACACCAGCTATTGTTTTTTTTTCTAATTTGGTAAACACGGTGTAGTTGAAACTTCGTGTAGATCACACATTGTCTTCTAAATAAAGGGGGTTGGATGTGGGGTAAACTAGTAGATACAGTTAGATGAGTACCACAAAACATCTTATAAAATTTTGAAGAGCAATTGATAGTTTTCATTTATGACTGTATACAAGCTATTTTAATGCTTTGACTATTACTCATAGTGTTTTATGGTAATGTTGCATTTACACACATTGTTTTAACCTTATTTTCCTGCGTCAAAAAGCGAATTAAGTAGAAGACTCATCATGCAGTTCTGTTAGCCATATTGAATATATTACCAATATGCTATCATCGTGACTGGCATGTTGAAATATCTGGCATGCCGGTCACATAATTAGCTTTGGTTTCAACTTTGCTTGCCATACACGTGGCTCTCGTTTCAATCTTGCTGGTTGCTTTGCCCATGTGATACAGCCTTGCTGGCCAAATTTTTAACGATGGAGTCAGGCTTGCCGGCCATGTTTCTGATTCTGTTTTTAGCATTGCTGAAATATTTTATATTTTGACTCCTTTCATCCTTGGTGGCTACATCTCTGACTTTGGTAGTCTTGGTGTTAGCTGTCTTGATCATAATGCTTGTTATGGTATTAACCTCACTAGCCATAGTTTTCACTAATTTTTCTGTCATGATGGCCAGATTCCCGGCCAAAATTTCAGCCTTTGACATTTATACCTGACTTGCTGCACTACAGATTTTACTAACAATATTCCTGACCCTATGTTTAGGCTGCTGGTCATGCTTCTGTGAAGTTTCAGTCTTGCTGACGATAAAGCTGATCAACCTTGAAGGCCTGACTACCATTACTAATCCTAGTTTTGATCGGTTTCAACTTTGCTGGCCATACTTATTGGTGAATTTGGTTGCAACCGTGGCAGTCAAGAGTATTGCTGTCAACCTTAATTGGAGTATTGTTGACTCGGGCTTCAGTCTTTCTGGCCATATTGATAGTTCTACTTCCGCCCCTGCTGGCTATATTGCTCGTTCTGCTTTCAATCTTGCTGTTGGTTTTACAGATTAGAGTTAAGCTTTGCACACTGCGTTTCAGTCATTGTTGCTGATTCTGCTGTTAGTTTTGGTGGGCAGGTCGCTAACCCTCCTTGTAGTTTTGCACAGTATAATCATTACCGCGATTTTAGCCAATTAGCAATATTGCTTATCCAAGTTTTTCAGCCTTGTAGGCCATGTTGCTTACTATAGTTTTAATTTTTCTCTCTAAATTTCTATCTCTGGTTTCAGCGCTGATGGTGAGTATTGCAGACCCATGTTCCTCCTTCATAGCTATAGTGCTGATCTTGGCTGTGTCCTTTCTAACATGGTCTCAAATAAAGTTTCCCAGTTTGCTAGTTTTATTCAAAACTTTTTACTTAGCTGGATTATAGCTGACTCTGGTTTTAGCCTTAATGCCCCCAATGTTCAGCTAGGCTTCGGCTTCAGCTTGTTTGTTATATGTTTGACTGATGTCAGCTCTCTTGATCAGGTTTCCCACCGTTTCAGATTTTCTGGCAATATGGGTATCTTAGTTTAATCCTTACCAGACCGTGTTTCAGCCGTGGTTATCATTTTGCTGATCCTGGTTATTAACCCTGCGGACTTGTTACTGAAAAGATTCAACATTGTTTTTCTTATTCCCCGCTGCTCAAATTGCCGGCTGTGTTTTCACCCTTGCTGGCCCTATTGCTTGCGATTTCAGCCTTTTTTATATTCAGTAATATTAAATTTCTAAAATGTATAACTTTTCATGTTCGAGATAATTCTGCAATAATGTCCCATTATGGATATGATATTGCACATTGATATTCTGTCAGCATAACGCTGTTTTGAGTTCATTAAACTTGAACAATCTAAACCGAAACAACCTTGACATCATAGAGGTGTCTTGAGTAATATAGTAATTCTTTTCCCGTGACTCATCACAGTCTTCTGCATACTTGGTTACACTGTTCTTATATCATTCCTTTTTACTACTATTCGGGTCATATTTCGAACTTGGATTTTGATTCTATTCTCCTTAGATCTTTTTGGTGTGTATGTTCATATGCGAGAAAGGGAGAGAGAATCCCATCCAAGTGTGAATTGCTATGGGCTGTAGTGATGGTACATAGTTTACTGTTTAATTTATAGGAAGTGTCTTTGATGACATTTCAAACTTTGGGAGAGACTTCATTCCTCGGGGGGCGACGTTCCCCAATAGGAGGGAGAAGAACGAAAGGGTTGATATCGTAACTTCCATCACTCCCTTCCGGCGACATGTCGTTTGTACCTATGATTAGTCGGAGAACCTCTCTCTCTCTCTCTCTCTCTCTCTCTCTCTCTCTCTCTCGATCCGATAGTTCTTCATTGGGGGGTGGGTAGAGCTCTCGGCTAGCACGCGATTGGCCCAGCGTTCGACTCTCCAGCCGGCCAATGGAGAATTAGAGAAATTTATTTCTGGTGATAGAAATTCATTTCTCGTCATAATGTGGTTCGGATTCCACAATAAGCTGTAGGTCCCGTTGCTAGGTAACCAGTTGGTTCTTAGCCACGTAAAATAAATCTAATCCTTCGGGCCAGCCCTAGGAGAGCTGTTAATCAGCTCAGTGGTCTGGTTAAACTAAGATATACTTAACTTTTCCCCCGATCCAATTATGAAATCTGTCTATTCATCCATCCCTCAAATGCTCTGTCTTCTTGCATCAAGGATTTTTTTTGGTTTTTGTTTTTATCCCTTAAAATAAGTAGTATAACTTTGAGTTATTAGGTAATATCTGGATGTAGCTGGTTTCCTCCACATTTTCTTTATATCATCAGGACAAAAAATCCCAATGTAGTTAAACACGTTGATGATTTCTCCTCCTCAGGTATGAGAGACATACTCCTTAAATTGATAAAGATAATATTCCGAGCATATGGAAGAAGGAAAATTGTTTTGGGTTTTACAGGATAAGTGGATGAAGATTCGATGAGAATATCTGACTTTTCTTTTCATGACCATTTGGTCATTGATCGTTTTGATAAAGGGAGAAATTGCTTAGAGATTATATTCATCCCGTACCTAGCTCCTTCGTCTCATGTTAACCTCATAGTTAGTGTTTGATTCTTGAATTTTATCATATCCTTGTAGCGACCGTCTTACATCTTATGGGGTTGTTAGCGTGGTAGGTCTCGTTTATCAAGCTCAGATCTTAAGGACAACAGATTAAAACTAGAGGAGAAACTGAAAATGTTAAGTTCAGTAATGAGGCCATGATGGAAAAGTTATTGTTTCTATAGTTAACTTTGATTAGACATGGCTCGAATTCTCATTCCAGTCATCTGATAAAAGATGCACATCGTAACAAACAACACTGCCTATTTTCCCAAGATTTTACCTCCTAGTTGAGCTTCTATGCTAGGGTACTTTATATAACTTTTTGTACCGAAGAATGGGCGACATAAACGATCCATTAATATAATCGCTTTGAAGAATCCTCTATCTTCTCGTCCTGTGTTTCCGTGATGGGGAGTAGTGGATTGTTCAGAGCGACTATGTTTAAGGATATTCTACGTCTCACCCCATTCCTCTTTAATGGAAACGGGATGTTATAAACCCCTTTAGATTATGGAACTCTATTTCCCTCTGTGTGTCTATAACCCTTGATCTTCCTGAGTTTAAGAGGAATATTTTTTGCCGTATAACATGATTGGGAGACGCTTCGGTGCCTCTTTTGCCATTCCTCATCTCTTTTTCCTGACGAGCTTCATTTGGGCGGAAATGGCTCTCTGGGACTCTTAGCACACATTTTATGATATATACAATATAATGTAATGTTATATATCGCGCTTATGAAAACGTAATAAGCAACGGAATTTTCGAGAAAAAATAAAAAAAGACGTTTTAATCATAAGAAATTCGTTAGACAGAGTTTGAAATAAAATAATAAAGAGGTGTTTATAAACTGAAAATGCACTATATTCGAGACTCCACCAAATTACGTGAGACTTTGTTGAGGACTCCAGCAATCGCCGAGACCTAAATCAAGAAGAGCTGTTCTCTTCTCCTCTTCGTAATTAATTCATTAATTATCATGGCCAAAGACAAACAAGTCTGGGAAAGGAGTAATTATTTTCTTATCAAGTCATTAAGTACTGTTTACTCCTTCCTTCTCCTTATATTTATTTCTTTCCTTAGTTTGTTTATCTTTTGACTTACCATCTATTTGGTAATTTTTAAAGCCTTCATATTTTGCTTAACTGTAATCTTTTTGTTTTCCCATGCGCTTTTTGATGATTTTATTATAATTCATCTGTAGATTTTTTCGGTAATATAGTGTTTAGGCTATGTTTTGTTCGTTCTGTTACATATCTTCATGTTAAACAAAAGTAAAACTGAAACGCGCTTTCATGCCCCTTGCCAGGTCGCGATCATACCACGTAGCTGTGGCAAGGACATACGAGTCTTTTTAGGTAGGGTATAGCTGATAAGGCATAATGACAAATGGACTGATCTTAAGCCAACAAATCAAGACTTGGGATGTATGTTCCATTTTATTAGGCACGCCCTCACACATATTTATATATATGTATATATATATTTATATATATGTGTGTGTGTATGTAAGTATATATATGTATGTGTTTGTGTCTTTGTACATACACCTGATTCTTCTCTCTCTCTCTCTCTCTCTCTCTCTCTCTCTCTCTCTCTCTATCTCTCTCTCTCTCTCTCGGCGCACTTGTCCCCTCAAGGCGTAACATTTTCGCACCGATGCGAAGGATATAAGTAGACTGCGGCCACCATTCAATCAATAAGGAGCCAAACGCATTGCCTCTTGTATATGTAGTAAATATCAAACGGTGAGAGAGAGAAAGAGAGAGAGAGAGAGAGAGAGAGAGAGAGAGAGAGAGAGAGAGAGAGAGAGAGAGAGAGAGAGAGAAGGAATCTTAAGGCAGAGAGACCATTCCTTATTGTGCCTCTCCACACGCAAGTGTCAGAATGCCTGCTTTAAAATATTACCGCGGCAGGAGTGATACTTCAAATTTTCAGCTTTGAAGTGTCATTCTGAGGGGGAAGTGAAGGGAACCCTCCATCTTCTAGGTCTTCCCTTCTTTTAAATCAAGCTCTCAGATGCTGATATGGAGAAGATGGATTTTTCTCTTGACTGTAATTTTTATAGGAGTCAGCTCTCTCTGTCTCTCTCTCTCTCTCTCTCTCTCTCTCTCTCTCTCTCTCTCTCTCTCTCTCTGATACTCTTAGATGTTGAAGCTGTCAAGATCAAAGAGTTTCATGTCTGTTGCTTCTTTATGTACAGTATGCTTTTTTGTTAGGTGTCAGACGTAAAGACATTATGCTATTCCAGGTAGCCTTTCACATAGTCATATTTTATCTTTTTTACCCTTTTCTTACTGGGTTTCAAAGAAGACGTCGTTTTCTGGACGTCCCGTTAGATTCAAAAGAGTTGTATTCCCATTTGCTTTTTATTTTATCCATTTTCAAGATACTTTTCCGGATGTTTTGACACTTGAGAAGATACATATGAAGGAATCGAAAGGACAAATAGGGATTGTGTCTAGAGTAGGGGAATGGACTAGAGCTAAGGAAGCAGTGGCGCTTATAGAGTCTGGAAGACTGCAGCGTTGGTGGAAGACTACTGTAGTGTTACTTCGAGGATTGCGCAATTAATATAGCGTCAGAAAATATATTTTTTGTTTGTGCGTATAGTCCAAGACTGAAGAAGAATTAGAGTGAAAGAGAATGATTTTGGAAGGCAGTGTGTCTGTGGTTGGAGGTGTATGCATAATATGAAAGGATGGTTTTACTAGGTGATTTAAATGCAAAGAAAGATGACAGAAAAAGATGCTGTTGTTGGTAGGTATGGAGTTCCTGGAGTAAAAGAGAATTGGGAGAGTCTTGAGGGAAAGTGTTAGGAAAGGGGTTTTCAAAGAAGAATAAGAAGAATAATATATGAAGAAATATAAAATAGCGAATAATATTTGAAGAAATTTAAAATAGCGAGGAAAAGTGGTTGCTGAAGAATTTGGCAATAAAAGTTGAATGGTGATTGTATCTGATCATTATTTGATTGTTGTCTTGGAGTAAAGGGTAGCCTTATAGTATACGAAAACTTCTTGTAAGAAAACCTAAGTCGCTTACCCTTGTTTCCTCTCTACTGCGACAATCTATTTCAGGAAGAAATAATCTCGTTAAACGAGATTTCTCGGAGTCCCGTGAGTGATAGGTGTCCCGAAAACTTTTCCGCATGGTCTGACCGCAAGGCTCCTTCAAATTGGCGAGAATTCGAAGTCGAGGTCATCGTATCCTCAAGGTTGTTGAACTGCCAGCAGACCCAAGTGATGGGGTTTCTTTCGTGAGTGATGTACAGTGGCTCTCGAGGAATTGTCCTCATTTTCCTCACGCTGATTGTCGAAGTAAGAAACTTCTTGCCTTGCAGTGGGGACTTAATCACTTTGGAAAGTAAGAACGCAGATGATAATTTACGTTCTTGTTAAAATTTAGTATAGAACTAAGCTAATTTGATTTCTAGTTGTTGTATTTTATTTTATTTACTTTATTGATTAGTCGTAGTTTAGCTGGGAATTAAGATTATGTACCTTACATCGTTCACTGTGGCTCATCTGTTTTTTTTATGTTATTGAAAAGAGCACATTTGTCAGTTGTGAAAAGTAGGGCGATTAGTTTTACATTGCTGTGGTGTAGGTACGTAACCTCTTAAATTTGGTGCTCCTAAGGTTTTTATGATGCTGCAGTTTTTTTTAATTATTGACTTTTAGGGGTGTAGGCGTGAGAAGGATGCCATTGTTCTTTGGAAAAATTCATGTATCTAAGTTAAAATTGTTAAGCTTTTTTTCTAAATATATTTGGATGGTTATGATGTTTTCAGTTTGTGATGAGTAACTTACAATAGGAACTTTTAGCGAGGTGGAAATGTAGAATTTTATTCGATATCATATTTCTATACATCACTATAATACATCTTACCACAAGCATAAAGGTATGTGATGATCCTTTGCCTTAAGGTAGTCTGTGGCACATATAGTGTTGTTAGATAACGGAGTATGTTATTCATATGATATATACATTTCAAAGGTAAAACGCAATACTGGACTAATGGTAAGTCTTTTGACCTGCTATTTGAAGCATCTGCCAACGACTATGAATGTCCACGAACCGTGTGTTATGCAGGGTGCTGTTTCACGTCTTTGAGAATGGTCGATTTGTGTCTATGGAGAAATTAACGGGGGCTAGCCTAAGGGACAGTTCCTTCTTAACTTCAGGTTGTACAGTAGTAGAAACAAGTCCACATACAGTATATACTGTATATATATATATATATATATATATATATATATATATATATATATATATATATATATATATATATATAAAATGTATGTATGTATGTATTCATGTATACATGTATGTATCTCAAGGCTCAGAGGTTAACGACCTCACTTCACCTCCAAGTGACCACACTTTGATCTCATTGGGAGAAACGCTTATGAACGTGTGTCCTTAAATAATCCATCGTTCGAGAGTGGATAATGAACTTTGTGGCTATTCATCTGTGGTGGGTTGCAGTCAAGGTGGAGAGTGATACGGGATTAAGTATCTCATCTTAAAAACTCGCTGCGAAGCAGGATATTTAACGATGAGCAAATTGTACTTAGTGTAGATAGTAAATTTATGAAATATATTAGTTTGGATTTATCTGCGTTCTTGAGAGCAGTTGCCTTTCGTCAGCTAGAAAAAGACATGCATAATAACGCTATATGTACCCGTGACGTAAAATTTTGAACGTCGAAAAATAAACAAAGCAAACATCATAGCTTATTAGAGGGTGTGAATTGTTCTGATGAAATGTCGGAAACTGGGATAGGTCCCACTCCTCAGACGACATCGCAAGGTTCCAAAGAAGTGCAGATCGGCTTTGTTTAAAGTTAGGGTACGATAACGCTGTGTTTGAGAATTTGCTTTTGAGTACCATACCGTCTTTTTTGTTCCTTTATGAAGTGAACTTGTTAATAGTCAGTCAGATCTTCATGAAAGTTTTGCTGCTCATAAAAGGTAATTTTATTCATCAACTTATTCCTTTTGGTATTCACGAGCCGTATACTGTGGAACCTATTCCTGTTCTCAACTTTCAAGTAGGAACTTTTCGTAACATCTTATTTAACCATAAACAGCAACAGTTAGCGCATTATACTCACGGTGACGGATGTGCGGACACATTTAACAACAAAATTACTCAACAAGACTGGTTCAGATGCTTATTATTTCTCTCTCTCTCTCTCTCTCTCTCTCTCTCTCTCTCTCTCTCTCTCTCTCTCTCTCCCTACTAGATTTATGACTTCTTCATATCGGGGTGGGTGTATTATATATATATATATATATATATATATATATATATATATATATATATATATATATATATGTATGTATTTTATATATATATATATATATATATATATATATATATATATATATATATATATATATATAGCCTTTATATGTACTGTATATATATGTATGTATGTTTGTATGTATGTATACACTTATAGAATAAGTTTAAATTCAAACTCTGTCATGTGCTTACCTTTAGCACTGTCTAAAGCAACCCTTCTTAATTGGAAAGGTGTATTATATATACACACACACACACACATATATATATATATATATATATATATATATATATATATATATATATATATATATGTGTGTGTGTGTGTGTGTGTGTGTGTGTGTGTGTGTGTGTATTTTGTCTTATTTAATAACATATTTTTATTCAAATTCCTCGAGTGCCCAACAGGCAAATGAATCTTGTGCATTTAATTTTCTTCTGACGTGTTTTTTTTAAATTTTGCTGAGATTCATATAGTTCTAATTGCATATTTATGTACAAACATTTACTGAAAATTCTACCTGCATGCTTCATAACAAAAACTATTATAATCGTTAAACAATAAAACTACACTGAATGACAAAGTGTAAAATCTACAGGTCTTTTGCGAGTTCAAGGTTGTTTCCGGTTTGCATAGGAAGCATCAGTCTAAAAGTGGGCCTTGATTTTTCAATAATCATTTATGATTATGATTATATTTTTTAAATGGAAACCTTTGTAGTAACTCCATATCGCTTTCCTTCATGGCACAAGGCCACTTCAAAGATATTGGAAAGTCCACTCATGAGAATACAGGATGCACTTAGGAAGTTGTCTGAACAAACAGTGGGATTGGCTTGCCTGTTAAGCCCATGATAGGATAGCTACTAGTTTTAAACACTGGTAGTTTAACGAGAAAAATAATCGACATTTTTCAAGGCCTGTATGTTTTAATACCTGGTGTCATTGCACGAGACATACCGTAGACTTGTTTGTTTATAATTTTCATGAATAATCATGGCGAATATCTGCTGGACGTTTAGGATGGTTTATGGAAGAGAGATAAAGTGAAAAGACTGGTTCGTCTCTGTGTTAGGAGGGAAATAGAGGATTCTTTAGTTACGATTTTAAGTAAAGAAAAAGAACTGAGGTGATGATTAGCGTGTCATTCAAGTTTCCCACGGAATGGAAGTGACGCGAACTGTAAATCCTCTTAGACTTTTCGATTAGAAGCTGAGATAGGAATAGTTTTTGTGTAAGCCGCTTAGTTTGTCAGTATGGTTGAAGGTACTTGGAGCGAAATAGTTTCGTAGGTTTCCAGATCTGCCACTCTTCATGAATTGTAATAAAATGTTTTTCGTCCTATTTATTTGAATTTACTTGAACAATCTGGCTTTTATATGAGCTACAGGGAAAGAAATCAAGTGGAATGATTACTGTTTTGCCCTCCACTTTTGTGTTTAACTGACGGGAAATGAAGTGAGATGGCTTTTCGTGATTCAGTTATGTCGTACTGGAAGGGAAATGAATTAATATGAATTTTCTGACATCCAGGCTGTTGTTTATATTGGAGAGGAGATGAAACTCGGGCGAGGAGACAAAGTGAAATGACTTTTGACAGTCTGACTTTGTCATTGGTACTGCAGAGGAAATGAACGACGAGGCAGTTTGTTTGTTTTCCGTCTTTTTTGTCGAGAAAACTTGAACCGTCTTCTTCGCTCTCCACCCCTCCCTCTCACTCACCCGCAATGGGTGCCATTTACAGAGCCCCGCATTGTTTACGCTTCCAAGTTTTTGTCAGTTTTTTACAAAGCGAAAACGAAGCAGAGCAACAAATTGGCCTCGGGGTCAGCTGGAAAAGAGATAAAAAAATATTTCATTGTACAACCGGGAGAAAAAGGGTTTGGTTTGGGGTGGCTTAAGAACCCCATTGATTTTGTGCGAAAAGACATCGTATTTGTATTCGTTTTTATGTATCGTTTTTAATTTTACCGTCCGGGATGTAGTAATAGACCTTTCCGTCGGCTAAAATTAAAATGTTTGAAGTCAGTAGACTTTTAACACCTTTGAAGATAATGGACCCCCAACTTCATATTCGTCATCCATAGATGACTTTGATTCAAAATTTTAGCAGGTCATCAAGGGCTCAAGGTGAAAGTTATGCTTGAGAGGTCAGAGGTCCAGTAGGATTGTACTTTTAGCTATGATCTTTGAATTATTCGAGAAAGAGATTTTACATTTAGCAGTCGTACTCTTGCCAAAGAAGCCAGTGTGCAGAGTGAGTTCAGTGTCAAGGGCTTACGTAGAGGTCAGAGTTCAACCAGGAATTTGCCACCGGCGAGACATTTTCTTTCACAAACGTATCCTTTTATATTTAATGGTTAAAAGAATTAAGTGTCACAATGCTTTATACAATTCATGACATCTGAAGTTGCAGTATGTCTGAGTGAACGGCTCAAACTGACCGAAACCTGAGTGAATAGATTCTTGTCAGCTTGAACATATTCATGTGTGTGTGTGTGTGTATGTGTGAGCAGAGTTACAATACTACGGTGTAATAAGCTCATGTGAGTGAGCTGATAGAATGATTCTTATCAAGGAGGGGCGAGAATAATTACGGCTCTTGTTTGTGTACGCACACTCACAGGTGTGACTGAGCAGACTCACATTCAAGTGAAGAGTATTCTGTACATGAATAAGTAATGGTGAAAGAGAACTTATAAGTGAACATCTATATCTGTGAACGAACAGATCCATTTCTCTAGGAAAACAGACTTTTTTTTGTCTCTAAAAACAGTCGTGTATGATTTGTCACTTACAAAATCTTGTACTGTGGGTACAGTGGAATATTCACGTGAAGTACTGCATGGATTGTAGATGGTCGTGATTCTAGTCACTTTATAGGAAAGTAATGTAGTTGAAATGTTGATCAAATACTATTTTTGTAAGGTGTCTTTTAGGCCAAATATTGCCAAGGTTGTCTATATAAAACAGAATTGCGCTTGGGATCAGTCAGTGCAGTCAACGCCCTCCTTACCTTCATCTTTTGCGTTCATTTTTGGAGGCCCAAGTTTAGCCCACAAGGTGAACTGTTTTGATTTATCAGTTAAAGTTTAACGCTTTCGCGAATAATGTTTCATTTTACGTCACAGCAATTTTTCAACAATTGTCTTTAATTTCATCTGAATATCTAATTTTTCACATTGTAGTTTATGGGCAGCTTACTACTATAGGTACCTTGATCTCAAATTTGTTAATCTTTACTTGAGCAGTTTTCTGTCACTATTCGTAAGTAGTTTTGAGTTCTTTCATTCTGATCTCTATGTTTCAGCTCTTTTGAGCCTTCTTAGTTTTAATCTCTCTCTCTCTCTCTCTCTCTCTCTCTCTCTCTCTCTCTCTCTCTCTCTCTCTCTCTCTCTCTCTCTCTAAAATTATTGATAATTAGACATTGCAACTCTTTCTTTATTCGGCAAAACCAAATCTGTCCCTCTTTCTTGCTTGGTATCTAGTTTTCGACATTTAACTTTGTCTGTCAGTATGTAAATTGCCAAGAGTACGCCCGTATAGGGCAGAATTAACGAGATAAAAAACGAACAAGTTTGGAGTCCACTCGCAGTATGTGACTTCGAACAGCGACTGAAGTTCTTCACAAAGAACCAGGCGCTTCAGCGCGAAGTGAATGGCATAAACAAAGTCCTTACTCTTCTCACCTGTCTTCTTTAGACGGCGCTTGTAGCGTCTTTATTTATGTCCTCTCCCTCTTCCTTTTCTTTTCGTCCCCTTCTTCCTCCATATCCATCACGTTCTTTCATCTCCCTCTTTTTTCTTTTTGTATCTTCCTTCTGCATTTCGGTCGCCGCTTTTGGCTTCAGTATTTTCCCTCTTGCTTCCTCTTTCTTTCTTTCACCTTCTCTGCTTCGTATTTCACTTGACTGCCAATTCCTCCTTACCCACTGATCTGTATTTTCATGTTACATCCTCTTCCTCCTTCTCTTTCTTCCTCAATACCACCTCCTCCATCTGTATTGCTCTCACTTTTGTTCCATCTCTTACTCCAACTTTCTCCCTTCTTTCTCACTCCTTCCCTACTCCACCATCTTATCCTCTTTCTTCCCCTCAATTCTCCTCCTCTTTCTTCTCTTGGTATTTATCACTGCTTCTCTTCCTCCACCACTATCTCCTGCTTCCTTCTTTCTTGTCTGTGCTCCTCCCCCTTCCCCCCTCTCTCCCTCCCTCCCTTCGGCCCATTTTGCTGTCGGATGTTACAAGCGACGCCCCTTTGCTGTAAAAGGAGGCTTTAGGGACTACACACGTATAGAGAGAGAGAGAGAGAGAGAGAGAGAGAGAGAGAGAGAGAGAGAGAGAGAGAGAGAGAGAGAAATGTTGCAGTGCAAGATCAAGGAAAAAAGGAACATTTTTCCCTTGCATTCCTGACAACACAGAAGCGGGTAGAAGTCAAACCCGCCCACTCAACCGACTGGTTATTATCGTGGGGATAAGGAAATATGGGGGGAGAGAGAGAGAGAGAGAGAGAGAGAGAGAGAGAGAGAGAGAGAGAAACTGTTGAAAAGCTGACATAAGTATCAGATACTGGTTTGAATCATCTTGTCATAACCAGGAAATAACTTTTTGATAACCGAAAAATCCGAGAAGGGTTTTGCAGCTTTTCGAGAACGTGCTTTTCCATCGCTCTTTGTCGGCTCAGTGGCATTTATCCTTGGAAAATTTCTTTGTTTAAAGTTGGGTGTTGGATTTCACTGGACGATGGATAGCTTATTTTTTGTTATTATCTGGAATGGCATAAAGTTAACCAGAAAAAAATGACATTTTTATTTTCCATGTTCTTTTTAGGACTAATAAATCAGGAGGTGGAGGCAAAAGTTGACAAACAACTGTACTTTTTAAAAAATCTGTAAGATGCTCGGTTTTTATGGTCTCTCAGACTAGAATTTGTCATCTTTGTGACATAATTATATATGATGCCACCATTTATAATTAGGATTAAGTAAGAGTTCTATGAGTGATGGCAAAATTCTAATCTGAGATGATAAAATCAGCTTATGAAAGAATTTCGAAGGAAATTCTTTCAAGTCATAAACAACTGTCTGATTTCACCAGAAGGACGTCCGTAGATATTTAATTATTTTTTATGATATTTGTAGAGAAAATAAATGTGCCCAAGTCTGGAGGGTGCAAATGTCCTACCTTTTAAAGATGGTGACCGTATGGGGACTCTTTGAACATTTCCATCGCTCTTCTTTGTTCTCCGTTCCTTGTAAATTTTTTTTCCTTCTTTCCAAATAACTTGGAATTATGTTGTTTAAGCTAGGAGTTTTTCCCTTTAGAATTGGGATGGTTCAGAGAGAGAGAGAGAGAGAGAGAGAGAGAGAGAGAGAGAGAGAGAGAGAGAGAGAGAGGAAGTTATAGCCATGTTTCTTATGATGCTGAGGTGAAAATAAGCTTTACACAGTTTCATGTTCACTATATTCCCATTCACAACTTTCATGAGTTTAGTTTCGACCCACCTAAAGGATACTGCGCAAAGTCTTGCTGCTAAAATATTTAAGACCTTTACATGTAACCTTACGGTCGTCCATGTATAGCAAGTTTTCTTCTTTTCCTTTCTGTGGAATTTTTTGTTTTTTAAAATTGTGTACTAGAATGCAGATTCTCTCTCTCTCTCTCTCTCTCTCTCTCTCTCTCTCTCTCTCTCTCTCTCTCTCTCTCTCTCTCTCTCAATCTGGCTGTGAGTTAGTATGCACCTCTTGTCGGCTGATAATCTGGTTAGTCGCAGAATACTGTTCAGTCCGATCGGGGTATCCAAAATTTCCAAAGGTCCTCTTGCAATTGTTGAAGGAAGTTTAGAAAGAGTTATGCATTACCCTGCTGCCTCGGTTTGTTATGTATTATCAGAATGTGTGCTTTATGTATACAGAGCACTTTTCGTACAATTTTTTTATTCTGTTTTGCTCATTAAAATAAGTAAACTACGTCGCGAAAAGAAGATACTTGGTTTATTTCGTTCTGTACCTCGTATATTCAGAACGTATGAATGTGGCAAAGACCGTTTTGTTGTTTATGATCTGGAGACATCCTTTATTAGAAGAAATGAGTTAATGTAATATATATATATATATATATATATATATATATATGTATATATGTAAATATATATGTATATATATGTATATAATATATACATGTACTGTATATACACATATTTATAAAATTTAATCGTAGTACCCACTATTCCCTCGTAACTTCTCGATTTCTTCACACTTTTTTGGGTATGCTTGTCACTGCAAAGTATCAAATATAATTGAAGACCCAATTGAAGAAATTCTGATGTTCATAGCAGGTTTCGAACCCTCATTCGGTATGTCAGATTGAGGTTACGTTAACCACCTTAGGTGTCGGAATTTCTTTATGCGAATCTTCATTTGGATCCTAGGCTTTGTGGTGAGAAGCGTATCCAAGAAGTGTGAAGGAACTGTGAAGTTAGGAGGGGATTGTGGTTATTACCACGCACATGCTCTTGTGATTAAAAAGTAACCAGGAAAATCTCTCTCTCTCTCTCTGTCACTCTCTCTCTACATACACACACACACACACACACACACACACACACATATATATATATATATATATATATATATATATATATATATATATATATATATATATATATATATCATACCAACATTAAGGATTTCCAAATGGTGTAGTGTTTTCGCAGGTTAGTGGTGCCTTTGATATTAAATTTATAATCAGAATGGTTACCCTCAGACTTTACTTCTTTAATGCGTTTCAGTTTCTGTTTTCCCCGTTCCTGACAACCGTTCCTTGCCCACTCGCTCCTTTTCCTTCCCCACGTATCTTTTCGTACCGTGTATTGTGAAGTGTATAGCTACTAGAAATTTCATTTGCAAGAGTTAACATTGCATGCTGATATACTGTAATTATCTCCCACTTCCCTCCCTTAGTTCTAATATTCATTGTCTTTATTTGCAAAGTCCTAAACCACTCTTCCCTTATTTGATTTAAAAAAAAGTGAAACCCTCGGTTGGGAATGGGAACGGGTTCAAATTTAGTGTAAGCTCGTTACCGAGTTTATAAATTCCACGTCTTTTTCGCACCTGAAGTTCCCTCCACACAGTCTTTACGATGTAAAATTCACTCTACAGTCTTTCGGATGTGAACATTCTTCAATAAACTTTATCGTTCGTAATATGACGTTCATATTGAATTCATAAAAGTTATTTCGCATACTTTCACACCACTTGTTCCATATATTCACTCAAAAATTCCTTCCGCATATTTCCCATGATATCTTGGAAAATATATCTTGTGAAATGAAATTCCATCCGCATATTATCTGACAAGTGATATGAAAATCTTGACATTCTTTTTGATACAAATGAACTTCGATCTTGTCTTCCAAAAGGACTTCCATACTGTCTTTAGGGAGTGAGGCTTCTCCCATGTATTCTTCCTGATACAAGATTGCTTTACTATTTGTTTGTGTTGTTCCTTCCACATGTTTAGAAGTACATAATCTATTGATCTAGATGTAGCCTACATAATTTATTTCAGTATTCTTTGTTGTGTCAGGTTCCATCATATATTCTTTGTATTGTGATATAAAGTTACTTCCACAGATTCTTTATGATATAAGAGGACTTCAAATGCAGTATGTGATGTGAATGAGATTTCTTCAACATTTTTGTGAGAAGAATTTTGTAGTGTGGAGGCTCCTTACAACGTCGTTGTGATATAGATTTATGCCCTCTTATTCCTTGATTGAGATGTCAGTTTCCTTCCAAATACTGGATTCAAGAGACCAAAATTTCCTGTCAAATATAGTGATGTGAACTTCTCACTTACGCTCTTTGATATATTAGATTATAATTCCTTCATTCTAGTCTTCGGCTTGCGCATCTTGCAGGTGTAGTTCTTACTACAAAAATTTCTGTCACATTCTTTTGAACATGAAATTGCTGCCATATATTCCATGCGATGTGGATGACGTTTCATGTGTTCTTCATGTGACATCTGCGTTATCAGATTCTTCCGAATATTTCTCGAGATGTTGATCAACGTCCATCCTTGGGACCTTGGTGATGATGTCCAACATTTGATGTAGTGAATTGTGCGGTTAAGGTATATATATATATATATATATATATATATATATATATATTGTATATATATACATACTGTATATATGTGTGTGTGTTTGTGGGTGTATGTAAATATAAATAGATGGATATACAGATACTAATTATTGTGATGAAGGGGACTTCCTTGTCTTTTCTATTCTATTTTTTTTAATCACCATTTTCATGTTCCGACGTTCGTCTTGCTGCTATGATGTTACTGTCAGTGTCGTTTGTTCAGTTGTAACTGGTATTTCTTTTTGTACATTTTGTCATATTCTTCATCTATTTTCTCCCAAATTTTTTTCACTTTGCTCTTTATCATCCTCTTCTTTTCTATCACATCATCCGATTATGCTTATAGTCTTATTTCATAACTCTAATTTACTTTCTGAGAGTGTAATGATCGATCGTTTTCCATTGTATCAATGGAAAACGAACAGAAACCAACAGAAACACTTCAAGTTAGAAGAGTAAAAAAAAAAGGCAAATATAATAATTATAAAAAACTAATAAGATTTTTGCCTAAAGCACTCAGACGAAAAGCGTTTGTAGAAAAAAAAGTAAAAACAGCATATCGAGGATTTCAAGGGGGCAATAGACCGGGACCTTATCATCACCACCATCAAATTTCACTTTATCCAATTACACCCGTCCCCCAACTCCAACACCTCCACCGTCACCAACACCACCGTCGATCCTGGTCTCATTTTCTCTCCTCCTGCTACTTGGCGGCGCGCTGAGGTGGATGTAAGGCGAGAAAAGATGTGACATCTTGAAAAGGTCTGATGTTTTGACAGTTTCTTTGAGATGTTTGTGATGCGCTCAGTCATCATTATTTTAACAACGTTTTCTTTCGTTGTTTTAACAATGCGCTCTTTCATCCACTAGGACGTGATTATTCAACACAATCTTCATCGATCGCGTTTTTGTCCCCTCTAAGAAATTCGGGACAAGCCATAATGATCACCATTAGCGTTATCAGAGTTTCATTATAAGCACAAAAAATGGTTATTGTTACCCTTAAAATGAACAGCAGCTGTATATTAAGCAATAATTTTGCTGTCAAATTGACGGTGTATTTTTAGTGCACTGTTTTGGTGTATCGTCTGGATGACAACAATCCTGCCGACGCAATATCATGGGATTTAGAGGCCATATTGGTCTTGATACGAAGGAGAAGCCATTTGATTTTAATTATGGCGCAAGAATATCCAGATTACTGGAAAAAAGAAATAATGTGCAACGAACGTACCTTTTCTTCCCACCACTACTACAATTTGGAATTTTCCCCTCTTCATGTCCCCCAATCATAGTTTTATTGAACAGGGAAACCCTATCTCATATCTTCATTAGTAAGATAACATGATTAGTAATAATAATAAAGGCTCTAATATAACTTGCTATTACTTTTGCAGCAGTTGAGAGGATAGATGTGGGCCTTTCCCATAACGATTCTTGTTCACGTAAAATACTCTGCCTCTCTGAAATTGCCACATTGGGGAGCGGATTAAAGAAAAAGAAATAAAGGGAAGTCTTGCCATTTGTTCAGTAAATAAAGAACGCTAAGAACATCATTTGTCAGGCTTATTGGTGCGGTATTTTAGGGTATAGTTGTAATGTAATATTGGCTGCCTCTGCCAGGCACAGTGTATGTGTTAGTTATTGTTGATACCAGAATTTTACTTCTGCTGAAAAGCAGCTGCTGCTACTTTCGTTTCTAATGATATTGCAATAGTGATGTTTATTGTCAGCATTATTCCAGTGAAAATGAAATGGTAATTAAGGTCGTTATTCTTACTGGTGTTGCTGTAATTTTTGTTTTTGTTTTACCAATACCATGTTTATTCCCGTAGGCATCACCCTTGACCTACGGGCTCTAAGATTAATTTGGGTATGATACTCACCTGGGATTATGCTTGATATTTTTGTTAGTATCTTATAAGATTGTTAAACTTGACAAAATTAACGGCAGGAGGAAATTAGATCAACAAAAAAACAGAGATTACAGGATAGTTTATTATTATTATTATTATTATTATTATTATTATTATTATTATTATTATTATTATTATTATTATTATTATTATTATTATTATTATTATTATTATTATTATTATTATTATTATTATTTATTATTATTTTAAAATTATATATTAAATTACAAAAAGCTAAATCAAAGGAACAATTTACCCTGAACCTGCTTATCAGGCTTCCAAAGAACAGTAATTGCCTTGCCCCGGATAGGACCTAGTCAGCAACAGTTCACAACCTTTCCTATGGCCTTGGGGTTAGTATAGCTAAAAGATACAGATGAATGAACAAACGTCAAACACATAAGCAAGTAAGAAAAAAGTGTTTGTACTGAAGTGTACCCTTGTGATAGTGGCTTTAAATCATAGGACAGGTGCCATAACATAGCTCAAGGTTATGAACTGAGGTTAAATAGGTCCTATCCGGGACAAGGCAATTACTCTAGCCCTAAATGTAGCTTCTGTGTTAACAGCGCCACCACAACGCAAATGATAGTAGAGATACTGCTGTCATTTAGACAGATTAAATCGAAAATGAAATAGTTTCTCAACAAGAATGTTCATTATAACTTTTTCAAAAGTGGGCTGAGTGAGCAGCAAGTAAATGTCCCATTAGGATGAGAGGCAGATAGAGAAATACAAGCTTTTTGTTAAGGAGGCCTCGGATACATATGAAAGCTCTAGAGTATGAGATGTAAAGAGAAACTGTAGAAGGTTTACTGTGTATGACTTCTCTATATCCTGTTTGCTACGTTTCGATGGACGTACTCTTGTTTTTCACAAATAGTCGCTAACCCACTTCCTTTGCGTTTCCATCAAAATGTGAACAAAAGAATTTATTTCCCTTT
>NC_089743.1:78762470-78792470 GCF_040412425.1 Macrobrachium rosenbergii
CTCTCTCTCTCTCTCTCTCTCTCTCTCTCTCTCTCTCTCTCGTTTCTTCTTGATTACTGCAGCCAGCCTTCTTTACACCTATACATGATCTCTTTGTCATGTAGTTCCACAGCAACCGATTTTTCCTTCACTAAACCTTTGATTTTATTATCCCATTATACCACAGGTCACTCTGTATATATCAGTATAAATATATATATATATATATATATATATATATATATATATATATATATATATATATATATATATATATATACATATATATATATATATATATATATATATATTTTTTCCATAAAACTTAAATTTAACGAATAACGGGATGAAAATGCCGACATGATGTAATGATATCTGGGGTAGGCCTCTGTATCATACAGCGACGAACATTGCGTGAATAACTAAGGGGGATATTCAATTTGGAGAAGTATAGCGACATATCATGTGAAGGCTTCAATATAGTCTGATACATAGAAGTGAAAATCGGCTTAAATATATTGCATACAGAAAACTATCAATATTTCTTCCTTGATACATTTTTATTCTGGCCAAAGAGATAAAATAAAGAAATCAGTTTTCACTTCCATATTTCCAGTGCGTTTTGAGTATGTAACCCTGAAAATATATTGATGGTGAAACACATGAAATGAGGGTTGCTGGTATGAAATTAAAACATTCTTTATATTGTATTCGACAATTGATTTACAAGTGGCAAAGAAGTTTTTTATAATAATGACAGATAAAAAAATAACACAAAAATGTGCCCGTACCACCATAGAGTAATAATTTTAGATATAGTATTCCCATCTCCTTTAGAACTGTAGCGTTTATGCAGCACTTAGATCAATATTACATTTCAAAAAGTCCTTACAGAGAACTTCCAGCGATTGTGAAGGATGTGTCTATCAAATCCAGGTAAATCATGTACAATTTTTATATGGGTTAGCTGGAAATTCAGTGGAAATAACAGCAACACAATATAAAAATGGGTAAGATATGTACGGAAGAGCAGTGCAGTTTTCGTTCTTGGTGGTGAAAATAACAGGATCGGTGCTTAAACTCTGGTTTATTGTAATAATTTGCTGGGAAGAAATATAATTGAATCAGATTCCATAAAAGAGAGCTCTTGTAAGAACAGGAATATCTCTCAAGGAAAGTATAACCTTAATCTAGATATTTCAAAAGGAACAAGTAAAATGTATACAATTTAAGGAAGGACATTTGTCATGGTTTGATAGCAAAGGCATGAACTCCTGCGTGAGAAACCATTTGTTAATGGAGCACTGACCTCTGTCACCAATGAGTTTATGGCTCTTTCTTTTTCAATCAGGTACGAATGTTTTTGTTGGTAAGTTTCTTTGCACCAGTCATATGTGATATAGATTTCTACCAACATATACCTGTCCTTTTGAACATGTTTTAGAAAATTAAAGAAGAAACCGGTCGGGATTTACACCCTGTGTTTTGTATACGTCATTGATTTGATGATTTCAAATGTGTGTATAAATATATATATATATATATATATATATATATATATATATATATATATATATATATATATATATATATATATATATATATATATATATATATATATATTATAAACACACACACAACACACATAAGTTACAGTAAGATTGTGAAACCAGGGAATTTTGAAATCACCAATTCACTTAAAAACATTTAATCCCCGAGGGGCTAGTTCTAAACACGGCGAAACAGTGATTCATCTATACTATTTCGCCGTGTTTAGTACTAGCCCCTTGGGGATCAAATGCCCATAAGTGCTTTTGATCACATTTGATCACGAGGGGCCAGTGTTATACACGGCGAAACAGTGTAGATGAATAACTGTTTTGCCATGTTTAGTACTAACCCGTCGGCGATCGAATGTTCCTAAATGAATTGGTGATTTCACAAATTCCCTGAAAATTTCAAGGACTTCGTGAAATCCCTGGTTTCACAATCTTACTGTAACATATATACTGTACATGATAATCACACTGATATGTGATATTTACAAGCAACCGAACCAGTCTTTGTTTCATAAATACGTGTATATATATACTGTATATATATACAGTATATATACATACACGAAGTAGAAACGTATGAAACGCTAATGCATCGTAAACCCGGGGAAGAGATGCATTTATTCATATTCTAAGCCATACGGATGTCCGTTTAATTTGTTATTCCTTGTACGTTATTGCTCCGTTGAAAACTCAAGGAGACAATCATGCCCGTCTGGATTCCAAATCATACCTTCGGAAAATAACAAGAAAAACTTTGAAATTATTAGTTGCAATAGGGATCTAGAAAGTAATTTGTTCATACAACTACACTGCTTAATAAGGCGTAATCCGACCTTTGTTCTATTTAAAAACTCACCCGAAAGTTGATTCAAATTCCAATGTCCCAAAATACGCAAAATCTGTGTGTGTATGTTTATTCATATACCCGCTTACGTATGTATACAATGAAAAAATCAGTGTATATTTGTAATCATATATTTATAATCACATATACAAGTATATAATTATCTTTAATCAAACACATTTAGAAATTTAAGCACTTACACTTAAATGTTTATAAGTTGTTGATTCAAATGTTTTTCTTACAACTACACGTTTATATATGTCTGCTCTTAGTACACGAATCGCGTTTGCTATAAATTTCTAATTGTATAGGCTCTATGTCTACTCCTATGACACAAACCCAGTCTTTTTATTCTTCAGACGCCTGACTGCTCACACTTTCACACACGTGCTATTCAATCTTCGATTTGCGAGAATTTACTATACACCATACATGTATGAATGCGTAAACACGCACAACATAGACACGTACTTTTATTTAAAGTCATACACGTGTATTTACGCATTAATGCACGTAGGTATACTGCACATCAGATGCACATGAACTGCACAAATACATTTGCTGTCAGAAGCCTATAGGCTTAAGTTTTGGATTACACTCGTGTAATAAGTGCGCGTGTCCATTTTCCCCAATATCAAAGAAGTTTCCTGGTAACACACTCTTTGAAGCCATACGGTATAAAGGCACGATTTCAACATCTTTAATATAAAGACCTGTTGAGAGGAAGAGTGGAAGGAAATTATGTAACCCATTTCTGGAAAGAGAGAGGGAGAGCTTTCCCAAAAGAGGAAGAAATAGGGGAAGAGTAAGACCAAGAAAGCAATCAAGGCGTAGGATAGTGTTCTTACAAACAAATTAGAGTAAATAGAATTTAAAATAGGAGGAAGGGTATGTGAATTTGAAGAAAGAATAAATTGAAAATTATGTAACAAAAACATAGGTAAGCCTGCAATTTTAACTGGGAGAGAGAGAGAGAGAGAGAGAGAGAGAGAGAGAGAGAGAGAGAGAGAGAGAGAGAGAGAGAGAGGCGTAAAACATCCCTTGACCGTAACGGCCGAATGACTGGGAAACACATAAAACCGGAATTTTAC
Organism: Macrobrachium rosenbergii; assembly: GCF_040412425.1. Taxonomy (NCBI): domain Eukaryota; kingdom Metazoa; phylum Arthropoda; class Malacostraca; order Decapoda; family Palaemonidae; genus Macrobrachium; species Macrobrachium rosenbergii. The sequence continues at coordinate 78,765,944 of NC_089743.1, forward strand.
GAAGGGGTTAAATCATCCCGGAATCTTCATTGGGTTTTATTAGATCTGGTTTATTTATATAGCACGGTTGATGGGGGTCTTGCATGCTAGTATTCAGGGAGTCAGCTTGCTGTAGATATATACAGAATATATTTGCACACAACAGCATGAAGTTTAACAAGATATAAAAATAACTAATTACTATTATTTTTTAGGAGAGTTCAGTCTTTGCATTCACGTATATTTTCGTTGATGTTCGATTATTTTGATTGTTTATATGATGATTGTTATTACATTTGGTCTCCCCTCTCTCTCTCTCTCTCTCTCTCTCGAAGAAGAAGAAGAAGAAGAAGAAGAAGAATAAATTGACGATCGAATTTTCATCAAAACGAATTTGATACCATTGTTGAACTCTTATTTGAGTGGTCGTGTTTTCAGCAAGAGAGAGAGAGAGAGAGAGAGAGAGAGAGAGAGAGAGCCACACATTGCAAAAGTTCGTCATCGCTTAGTCATTATATCGATGATGATGCCCAGCATAACATCCCTCGAGCTACCCTTTCTCTCTTAAAATGTACCGCAGTTAACGTTCTCCAGGGTTGTAAGTTGAGTGATCCTTCCCTCGTGTTCCCAGTGTGTGAAATTCGTACGGCTTCCATTTTCTCTTTTTGCGATAGCCTTTCCTATTTTTGATAGCCATGTTCATCTTTTTTCACCTCTTTTTTTCCCCTTTAAGCTTTTTCTCGGTGAGGGCGCTTGGTTGCCCTCCTGTTGGCTCCTACATGAGAAAAATACTACTGGAATTTTACGGAGAGCTCGGTAAAATTCGAGTCGCAATTTTTAACGGATAAATCGACGGAACGCGCAGCTCTCTGTCCTTATCTGTTTCTATCCTGGAGGAGAGTATGACAAAAAGCAAAGGGAAGTCACTAATGTGGGTGCAATTCAGGAGGAAGCGAGGGATGGGAGGCATTAAAGAGAAAATGTGGCATGAGTTAAGGATGGCGGAAGCAGTGGGAGCATTTCCAAGTTTGGCGTTCCGGAGTATAAGGCATTAGTTTGTTTGCAAGGGCCTTCCCCTCATTTCTCTCATTTAATGGGTATGTACTCTGACAGCATTGTCATTTACTATTTTATTTTTATTTTGACTGTGCGCTTAGGGGTGTGTTATACGAAGACATTTTCTGGCATGTTTTTGCATCTTGTTCAGGCTTTACTGAGAGTAGCGAATATTGGTTGCAAAATTGATGCCGTACGCTTTCGTCAATTTGCTACCAAATATCAGCATATTTTCACCATGTTTTCACCACTCTGACGGCAGTGCAAGTGCTAATCACAGTGGAAGTGTCATTAGCATTCGATGGTAAAGTTGTATTGCTTATCGTATTCTAGGAACGGATTTTTTTCCAAGTTTTATATTATAAGGCGAAAATTTTCTGGAAAATGGCATTGTGTTTTTTATTACAGTACCTAACATATTTGCGAATGGTTTAGTATTAATCGTATTGCATGGTTAAAAGATAAATGACTATCCCCTAAAGAAAGAAGTTTGTTCATTTTACAATTTGGTTCCTTTTGTAAAAGGACGAAAGTTATCGTTCGTGTGACACCTTTGTGTGTTCACATGAGTGATTAACCTGAACTTAAAATAAAAAGTAGCATATTAACAAAGAATTAGGTTTACTATCTCGATTCATTATTTGGCTTATATCCCCCAACTTTGTACATTGTTCAGTTTGGGGGTCTGTCTGTCAGGAGGATTACCTGACGATTAAAGGACGAATTGGTATAAAACTCAACGTGGCGAAAACATTCACTGGTGACCCCTCCGATGATTGGGTATCGGTATCAATTTATTTTTGACGATACTTCGTCATGGAAACCACCTCGAACCTTCGTCGATCCATGAAAGATTATTATTGTCTAGAGGCGTGTGTGTACATTCATACATATACATACATATGTATATATTTATATATGTATAATAGCTGAGCAACTCGTTGCTGTCCTGGAAAACAGAATGACAGTCAATAAACTCTATCTCTTTCTCTCTCTCTCTTTCCTGTTAAGATAGTTGCTTCAGTTAATTGCCCAACATTTTTGACATTTTATATTTCACCACTTCTCACCCCTCATTCTTGTCGGGGCTGAACTTGGACTTAAAGGGCATCGGGAGTGCCACTATTCATCTCAGCGACCTCGAAAACTATGGATTAGACACTGACATCTGTCATTTTAAGTTATTTTTACTTGTCACCCCTTCCCACCCTCACCCCCTTTGGTGCTAGTGATGTCTTACCCGCAAAATATTCTTTTCCAGATAATAAGTCATAATAGTATACCGAAATAAGGTATGATAAACCCATAGAGTTTATTTAGTTACTGAATCTATGGGCAGAACCAGCCCTGTTTCAGGGAAGCCCTTCCCACCCCCATCCCCTTTGGTGCTAGTGATGTCTTACCCCCACAGTATTCGTTTCTAGATAGTAAGTTATATGTATACCAAGTTTGGTTGAAATTGCTTGATGCATTTCAGTCATGTTGGAATGTATACACACACATACACACAAATCCATTTATATATATATATATATATACATGTGTGTGTTTGTGTTTACATACATACATGTATGCTGTATATATTTTATATATATCAATATATTGTATATATATACATATATATATGTGTAATGTGTATATGTATATACTGTATATATGTATATATGTATATATATAACATATATATATATATATATATATATATATATATATATATATATATATATATATATAGCCACAAATGTTTGATATCTGGTTCACTATACCGTGGTGATAATTTACACCCAAGGGGAATTAATATTGGTAGGACTCGAACCAGGGTCTTTGGTTTAGATGCAGCGATAAATCGTCGTCTTGGACCATGTCGTGTGTTTGTATGTGTGTATATATTATATATATATATATATATATATATATATTTATATATATGTATATATATATATACAGTATATATACTTTTATGTATGTATATACACACATATACAGTATATATACTTTTATATATTGTATATAAATACATACATATATATATATGTATATATACATTCTGTATATATATATATATATATAAATATTTTATTTTATATATATATATATATATATATATATATATATATATATATATATATATATATATATATATATATATATATATATATATATATATATATATATATATATATATATATGGTGGGCGTCATGTTTGAGTGAAGTATTTATTGGTTTATGTTTGTAAGGAACACAGATCGCTACTGGCTTACCGCACACCATTCCACACAGCTGTAAATGGGTACCAACATATGTTGGTGTCAAGAAAAAGTCGGAAGGGCTAGCAACCATATCCTGTGCACGAACTGTGGTGCCTCCTTGATAATAATGCCTTTCTTTTTCAGTAACTAAGACACCTTGTATCCGTCACGTTTTTTTTTGTTTGTTGACCATCTTCTCCTCCTTCCTAATTCCTCTTAAATTATTCCATTTCCACAACTTTTGTTCTCCTTTTCTTTCCCATGACAAAATACCTCTCAAAACACTCCAACTCTTCCAGTTTAATATGCTATGCAAACAGGTCATATTAACAACTCAACCGTTTCACTTTCAGTCGAATTTAACATCCATACTCCACATTCATAAAGGAGAACTGGTTCCAAAAGTCTTTCATACATTGTCACCTTTGAATACCGTAGTGTCTCCAAAGTCTCCTGCCAATCCTTTCTTGCTTCACCTATTCTGTGACTAATTTCGTATCTTACCACCATCCATTATATTTGCTGATAAACACATATGAATCAACCACTTCCATTCTTCCAACACCCGTATTAACAGCCTTTGCTCCATTTTCGTGTTTTCCATTTACTCTCATAACGAGAAACTTACATATACTGTGTACTTTCTCCTCTTGCACAGTTTCAAACTCTCTCTCGTTATTGCCATTACCCTTTACTATCCTCAGTTAGTTTTGTATCAATGCAAAACTAACTATTCCTCACTCTAATCATGATTCATATTCTTAGCCCAAAACTGGGACCTAAATATACTGTTCTTTCTCTGTTTCTCGTTACTACATTCATAAATGTACTAAATATAAACAGCCTTCTAGACATAACTTCCGCTTGTTTAAGACCCATAATCGCTTAGTTCAGTGACTTAACCTTATACATTTATTTATTTTCACATACTAACATTCATTTATGTAACATGGAAAAGTGATTTACAAGAGCTTTCTAAGAAAGTGTGCTTAGGACCCATAATTTAACACGCTTCGTTTGAGAAAAAGGGATTTCTCAGCGTGGTGTAATGCCTTTAACGCCTAACATCTTGGATGAGAATTCTAATCATTTATTTATTTTAACATTTTCAATCACTAACACAACACACACACACACACACACACACACACACGTCTGTAATCTGTATTTTCTATTGCTATAATTTTTAATTTTTTTCTATTACTCCCCATATAATTACTGTCATCACCATTATTATGAATTCAATTTTTTCTACTTCTTCAGCAACTGTGTGGATACTGCCGATAATTATTTTTGTCATGTTACCTTATGTATCTAGATTGTGTGGAGTTTATTTGTAACTTCCATGTATATGGCTCTGAGCCATAATAAAATTATATATATATAAATATATATATATATATATATATATATATATATATATATATATATATATATATATATATATATATATATATATATATATATATAGGAGCCTCGATGGCTCGGTTGGTAGAAGCAGCAACCTCAGATCTCATAGAAGTCTGTGGCGAGGGTTCAATCGCCGCAGCCGACCGGTCAGAGAAGGCGGACAATTTGCTATCCGTGTAGACACCCCGGCATTACGTATATAATCAACGGATAGGTTTGCTGAAAGCAAATGGGTGTTACAGACTAATACACACATAAACAAAGCCACTCCAACATCCTCTAAAAACATAACAGACACCTTACACTTCTCGACCTGTCGACCTACCCGCCCAGTTCTCCTCGCTGCTGGGAGAAAGGGAGCTGGGGATTTGGTACAATACATGTACACATTCGTTACCGGGGTCTAAGCGACGTCAGGCAGGTCAGCCGATCGAGGCTACGGCCTACCCCACCGCCAAATCAAAGTCCTTCAAAAGAAGGCATCGTGCTTACCCCATATAAAAATGGGAAAAAAAAAAGCACGTTAAAATATATATATATATATATATATATATATATATACATATTATATGCATATACATATTATATATATACTGTACATAAATTCAACACTCCCTGCTAACCCCGATATGCCTTGTCATTTCCCCTGCAAGATCGTCATTCCCGTTTATTTTAGTGCTGCCTCATCCAGAGGTGAGAGTAAGGGTGAGATGAAATGCATTGTGGCTCTATGGCCGTTGTACGGTCTGATTACATTTCATTTCGTGTCATTATCATCTCTAATTGGCTGTGTGTTTGAGACTAATGAGGTTTGAAGGAAGTTTAATGAGGAAGGTGGTATGGTCTTGAGGATTATGGTAACTACTGCGATGATCTGATATGCAGTGGGGGAAGGTCTTAGTACATTGTTTATCTGTGCTGTAATTACTGTTACTGTTAATGTTATTTATTAATGGCTTTTTACACAAACAGCAAGTGGCTTCATTTCGAACTATCTTTTAATGTTTTGTATAGTTTGCAGTTACTTTTCTTTTTATTATATTCCACCCGTAATTTTTAGTATTCATTACGCCTTATCGATCCTCCTCAGTTATGCATGAAATTCGTCATCTGCATTTTCCATTGAATATTTTATGTTGCCTGTTAATTCACTATTGGTGAACGTTTGATTCGCAAATTCTTATGTGTGCTTTTGATTAATTTTTTACCACTAGGACGTGCTTGTAATAGTTTTTTTTTTTTTGGTTAAGTAGAAACGGTTCAAAGTCTACTCAAACCCGTAAGTTTGGAGGTGAATGTCCATTGTGCTTCATAGTAATATGGATTAGTCTTGAGCGGATACTGAAGAGAAGTCGGGCATGGGCAAAAAGTGTTTATAGGACACGGATAACATAAACTAGAGTGTGAATTGAGCGGGTTATTTAATTTGTTCGAGCCTTAAATTTGAACTCGAAGTCCGCAACGATCATCTTGCCATTTAACTTTTCACTTGCAATATTTCATTGTCTTCAGAATTTCGGAATTCTTTGTTTAGAGTTTGCCGAGTTCCATTATAACTTGTGCAAAATGATGTGTTTGTTACCGCTTCAAATGAGAGATGTTATTATTTAGTTTCCTCCCCCAAAAAAGTCCATTAGAATACTAATGCATTTTCCGGGATTAAAGATTGTGTTGTAAATGGATAAATAAAGAAAACAAACAAATGCATGTTAGGGGAACAAGAGATAATTTGGAAGCAGTGATTCCATTAAAACTTCCTTTAGATTTGCTGCATAATATTTAATGGTTTAGAAATGGTTGCCACATATGGTTTTAATTAGATAAGCGAGTGTTGAACGCTCATTCTTTGCGTCCAGATAATGTAATTCCGCACGAAATGGAACAGAAATAGTTTTGTGGGTCTTTTGGAAATTATGCTGCTTCAGCTTCTTGATATTAGGGCTTGGCCATGTGCCAGGATCAAATATTCTGGGCCTCTTTGTTGACTTGCACAATGTAGTGATGTCAGAATCCGATTTCTTTGTCTCTTTTTTTTTCATTTTTTGAAAATATAAATGTGGTGTTGTCAGTTAGAATTTTAGTGTTTTCAGATATCGAAATGTTTAGTTGTCTGCAAGTTTCGATCAAGTTTCGATATTCATTTTTTCTTTCATCAGCACTATAATGCTTTGTTGTTTGTCAGGGTATAATGTTTTAACCTGGTTTTGATTTATATTAGAAATTTGTGTTGCTAGTAGCTAATATTCTATTCTGTTCCCAATATCAGATTGTCATGTTGCTATTCAAGATCTGTATATTGAATCTGAAAATGTATTTTTGTGGCCCTGATATTCAAAGGTTTTTTATCACTTTGAGTAATTTTTCATGATTTCTAACACTAGGCTTTTTGGATGTATTGCAGCTGTATTGAAATCTGTGTTGTATGTGAGATTCTGGTATTCGGAAACATTCTTAAATATCAAAGATGTTTTTTAAGTGCTTTGTGTTCTTGACTGCGTTTCATGTTTGTCCGAATCTTAAAATGTGACCTGGGTTGAATATCAGAATGTGGTACCGTTTGTCAGAATTTAATATTCGTGGCTTCATCACGGAATGCGCAATCTCTAGCTCTTTGTGGAATACAAGAATGTTAACTTTTGTCAGAATTATTTTTTGGGCAGTTTGTCTCAATTGGATGTTTTAGCATCCTTGTTAAAAATCAGGTTGTGATTCTTTATCGAATATTTTTCTTATGATGCGGTTTGTCAGAATCTGCCTAGAATGTTCTGTCACGGCAAAGCTCATGGCTAATTAAACATTAGCACCGACAGTCTTTTAATTTTTGAAAACCAACATCGCAGAAGTAATTTTCAAAATAATGTTTGAACCATTCAAGCCCTAGTGATTATCGCACCATTAGATGATTGTTTTCGTCGACTGTTTTGACTGTATTTTGGTCGACTGCTGAAACTATTTAGCGCTTAGGGAAGTTATGCAGGTGATTTTTTAAATAGTTCTTTGAATTATTCAGTACAAGATAGGCTGATAGCGACCTTTAATTAGACCTATTGGCCAGCAATAAAATTTGACAAGAGGAATATTGTTTTAATTTTTCAGTTGTGGTTGCAGTTATTTTTTGTTGTTATTACTGTTAGTAAAGTATTACTACGACTGTTACTATTATTAATCATTATTGTTTTGGCTGTTAGAACTTTTAATCGGAATATTGTTTTAATTTTTTCTACTGCTACTGCTGCTGATCTCTCATGACTCACAATATTCCTGCACTTAAAAGAAGTATTTAGGCACATGGCTCTACTCGGTAATCATATTATTCGTGATGGCCCCATTCATCCAGGAACTAAGTAGTGCAGTGGATAAGCACATCATCTCATATTCTCTCCTAGGTGACATTAAGCGATCTTTTTACGAGCCTCTCAGCTTTCCTGCCTCATTCAGCGTCTCTTGGAATGCAGCGTAATTTTTTCTTAGCTTACATGAAAAGACTTATGCCACATCGTTGTCTTTTACGCTACCTGGTTATGTCATCGAAACGACCGCACTTTATGTCCGTTATTCTGGCCCGATGACGTAGTATTTTTCGAAGTATTTTTCGCTTGGATGCTGATCTTTCTTGCGAACCGAATGACTGCCACTATTATGTTAATCATAACTTCATGGAAAGGCAACAGCGCTTGGACCCTCGAGTTTTGGCAAGTGACGGTTGTTTGCTGCTTGTTTAATCTTGGTACAAAATCATTTACACGTTGCCTGCGATTTTCTTGTATAATTCAAGTTTTGTGTTGGTGTTGTTATTATTATTATTATTATTATTATTATTATTATTATTATTATTATTATTATTATTATTATTATTTTTGTTGTTGTTGCTGTTTTAGCTAATGATAATAAACGTTTTTGCATATACTGACCTTACTATTAAGCGGGATCTTTATAAAAATGTAGTACGGTCATTTAGTAAATGTATGTTGAAGTTGATATTATTGTTGTTATTGGTATTAATTAATTTATAATTACTGTGGTATATTTTTCCATATTTCCATTTCTCGCAAAAAAACCCTACTCATTGATTCTCCAGAGGAGTAAATCGGCAGCTATTTTCCACTCCCAAAATAATCGCGCCCGCAGCAGAGAGCTATTTATAGGTCTGCCCACAGCCGCCAAAATCCTCCACTGTGGCATCCTGGGAAGCATTTACTCATTCGTTGCTTTCCCGTCACGGTTTTCGACACGGTATCCCTTGGCACTTGAGGCTTAGTGCTTGCTGTCGTTTCTTCCTGAAGAAACTTGATGGCCGTTTGATGTAATTTTTGGGAATTTCTGAAAAAGCCTGCTTGCATATTTTCCACACGAAGGTTATAAGGGGTGGATATCATGATGCCGCCTAGATTTAGTTTTCGGGTATATGTTAAACTTGTAGATCTTTCACGTCCATTTCCGTTTAATGTGGCTTTGTTAAAGCCAGCAGCTGGGGAACTTATGTTCTTGTTATTTGTAAATGTCTTGATATAACAGTCTGTAGTTTTAAACGCACGAGAACTTTCGGAACGAACTACTTTCTGCTTCATGCAATTTTGAAAATCTTTTTGGTAATTTTTATCTTCTTGTTCTTAAAACGCGAAGAGCGTTGGAATGATCTGCCCAACATCTGGACGACGCAAATTCTGGGTTCATATCAACTGAGAGCTTTTCCACTGTACGCGATAGCAGGTCGAAAGAAACTGGGTTACTAATTAAACTCCGGCTTGGAAGGAAACCGCAGCAAATAAACAACCCCTTAGGTTGTCTGTAGAGAGCATCAGTCCAGATCAAAGCAAAGCAATTCGGAGATTAGATGCTGAAAGGGCTGCCAAGATGGGTATCACGAGACCCTAACACATGGGTACGTAATCCGCTGTCAGCTGTGGATGGGTTTACTATAGTAATTTTCCGCCGTGGTTTCAGGGGAATCAACGACTTTAAAATCTCTGTGCAACTCAGTGGTGATGTGCTCAGGTCTGAAAGCTGTGATTTTCGGATTTTCCTAATGCTATGAGATTCATACCAGTCTTTAATATACACAAGTAAAAAAAAAAAGATGTCTTTTGGATAGGGTATGAAGTAGAGTTCTCTCTCCTTCAGGCGAATATTTTTATAACAATGTTATTCTTAACCCACACACTGGTAGATTGTAAATCTGTGTGAATTTTATGGATTTTATATATTAAACATAGAATAATATATAGTTGATATTTATACAAAAAATGTGACTTTTTACACAGTTACTTTTGAGTATTTTCTGTTACAAGACAATACTGCACAGCGCTGAATCCAAAGGCCCATTTTGTGCTTTGGCTGATTGTGTTAAAAAAAGATTTGAAAATTTCTGTGACACCCCTAAAATATATCAGTAAATATTTTTCTTTTTATTTCAACTATAAGCTGTTTCCCCTTGAGAGAGAGAGAGAGAGAGAGAGAGAGAGAGAGAGAGAGAGAGAAGGCAGCTATCACTTCCAAATTCGTACTTGTAATGCTGGATCGAGGATCACCACGTGATGAAGCCTTCTATAACTTGGGGTGGTTCACACACAGACACAGAAGGATTGTCAGCGTCGCGTCAGACTCCCGCACACGTACGGAACTATTCATCTTAAGGCACATGCCCTCTCGCTTGTACAACTAAGGCCCTCCCACTCCAGCACCTCTTCCACATACTGTATTCAGTGCTTTCGGTTTTTTACGGCTTCCTTCTTTATCAACTCTTTAAAATTATTCACTCTTTGAGCCAACCCTTCGTCCTCCATTCTCTCTACATGGCCATTTCACCTTCAAACACTGATTCATTGCTTCGGCTATGGTAACCTTTTTATTACATCCTTTCAGTTTCCTTAATCAACGTATAACAAACAAATAATTCATCTCATCAGTTTCAGCCTATTTTCTATCTTCAGCATTCAGTATTACCATGTCACCTTTTGTATACCAACTTTGGCTTCCATATCTAGGGTACGTTTGTTGTGTTGTATTATGTTATTTTATTCATGTTCTTTTTTCTGTCTTTTCAGTAATGTCTTCCTTCTTGCGTTTTCGCTTTACTTTTTCAGCTTTTCTGCTCTCATTTCCTTTTATCTTTCTCTAGTATATCTTTTTCCATTTGTGTTTCCCCTTTCTCTTTTTATTCTCACTGTTTTATCTCTGTTATTTACTTTTCCTATTTGACTTCTCTTCATCCAGCTGCAATTTCCTTATTTTGCTCTTTTATTCCGTCTTTGTCTTCCTTTTCTATCTTCTCTCGACCTCTCTTTCTTCCCTATTATTTTTTCTTCCCTCCCCTTTTTCTGTTTCTTTTGTCTTCCTCTCTTCTCTGCCTTCTTGTATCTACCCCCCTCCCCTTACAGTTTTCCCCTTCTGGTTTTAGTTTATTTCATTTTGTACAGCATGGAGATCAGCAGTCCTCCTAATGTTCATTAGGTGACGGTTTTATTTCGTATACTACCAAGGTTTGGAATTCTCTCCTTACTCCTGTTTTTCCGAGGTATCAGTAACATTCACTTATGTAAGAGGCGGGGCTATTGCTTTGTTATCCCTCTTCAGATGAATGGACGTGAAGTTTCCCTTCTGTAATCCTTCATACTGTGTTAAGATGCTTATAGTGATAATCAAAAAGGCCGTAGTAGTTCGGGCAATATTCTGTCAGTGCATTTAATCATAATCTTGAATAAAGTTTTCCTTCTTTCTCCTCCCCGAAAAATAAATGTTAAATAATCCATCTTAAAAAAAAAGAAACCTCGTCATTTCCCCTCCTTTGATTGGGCGAGGGAAACATAGTGCCTTTGCAACCAGGCCTTTATTGTTCAGTTCATAAAGGTGTAAATCCTACCAGCCTACTGTTGATTTGGTTGTTTGTCACCTAAAGTAACGGTGCTCGCAACATCAATTTCTCTCTGGGTCTGAAGGCCTTCTCCGGTGTTTTGATTTGTCAATAGCTCCGGAGGATGAAGGGAAATGAGGTCTTTAATGTTTTGGGGAGTTATTTATTGATATAATGAGGTGCGTATTCATAGATATTCAACGAAAACTCCGTCGGAGATCGAAGTATTGAAAAGAGGTCTACAAAAGTATTTTACGTGTGGGAGAAATATGCACGCCCGGATTAGATAGATGGAAAAGGTTTTGTGGATAGAGCTTTTCATCTTTTGAATGTTTGTTATTGAACTTTTATTTACTGTAACCATTCCAACTATTTTTCTGTAACATGTAAAAGAATTTATCGCTTTTATCCGCATTTCTGTGATTTAAATAAATTTTGTTAGGGTATTTTTGTTACTCTTTTGGGGTACTAAGAGATGTTTAAAAGCGCAACTGTTGACGCAGATAATTTAAAGGTGACGAAAAATAACATACTGACTGGTTGGCGTCTCGAGAGGAAACTGATTAGGTCTTTGCCACCTGTCATTCACACCAATGGAACCCTATTCCTTCCTTTTTCTTTCTTGAATGCTTGAGCCTGTTTTTCTTCTCAAGAAGCTCGTTTGCCATCACTAAGGAACGGAAGCACAATAGCTCATTTTTATTGTGAATATATGTGATCTAGGTAGCAACGCCTGTCTCAGGTTTTGTATGATATAAAAAATATTACGCATGAAATTTTTCTTCGTTATTGTTCAGGGGAGGAAATATGGTAAACATACAAGTGAGTGTAATCCTGAAAGGGATAATGATTGATTCTGTTTTTTGTCGTTTTGAAACATTTTTACTCTCTTTAATTTATATGTTAAATGTGAACTGACTGGATATCCTTCTGGACTGAAAAGTTTATTAGCTTGGCTGTCACTTAAAATGAATATATATACTGTATATATATATATATATATATATATATATATATATATATATATATATATATATATATATATATATTTATTTAGATATATGTGTGTATTTTATATATATATATATATATATATATATATATATATATATATATATATATATATATATGCCTGGGAGATTGCACTTAGGTCAAACATTATACTGTAGTTAGCTTTTGTACAACGCAGGAATTATTTTGAATAGTTAACCATATGGATGGATATTAAAACAAAGCAGTTCTTCGAGGAAGACATGCTAACTAAATCTGACTTGTAGTTGAGAGTCTGATAAAAACATAAGCTGCAAAATATAAAGTTATAGGGGAGAAAATCTTAAAGTTTCTAGATAGAAGAAGGAAATGTTAATGTGCATGGACACAAGGAAAGGACCTAATGAAATTGGACACGCCAGTGATGTAGGTTGATGTAACTGGTCACAAGGTAGGACACAAGGTGAAAAGTGAATTAAGCTGGACGTAAAGGGAGAAGGTTTACGAATATAGCCAGATTATAAGGGAGGCAAAGATTAGTGTACATGGTCACAAAGGAGGAAAAGATTAATGTCACTATACACAAACGAATATCGTGGTGAAACTTTGGGAATGAAGTCTAATAAAGCTGTATATAACTAAGAAAATTGCTCACGTAACCGGAAACAGGGAAGAAGGCGGTAGCTTATCAGAAAATATGAGAGAACATTGTCTCACATAGCTGAAATTAAGGTAAAAAAAGGATGATTTACTTGAAGTCCAGTGAGGAAAGTTTTGCAAATTACGGTTTAGTTGAGGACAAGGTTGATATAGTAGAATTCATACTAGAAAAAGATAAAGGGAGTCTTAATTAAAGACCTGTATAATAATCCTGTCTCATTGATGTTGACATAGAAACACTTGGTAGTATTTCCAACCGTGATGAAATATTGAAAAATTTAATCCATTAAAAAAAAGGTCAACACGGTTGGTTTTAGAGTTTTCAGTGTTTTCACATTCAAAAGGTTGATTTAAAATTATTAATATAGAATTGTTTAGGTGACAAGCAGTAAAGAGATTTTGTGTAAAATTAAATGACGTAGCGATATTGTAACTTCCTCAGTGTGGTGCTTATAACATTTCTTTCAAGATGCGGGTGTGATGCATTCCAGAACAGGAATTCTTCCCCTTATCATTTTTATGAGACTTGAGTTTGACAGTGGCTTGGAATTGCTATTGCCGTTTGAAAAAACAATGACTTCTCACGTTTCTCCTTTTCCAAATTTATCCTTGGTCCTTTCTTGTAACCTTACATTTTGAACCTTATGCATTCTCTCTTTTCTCATCCAGAATCTCATACCCGTCACTGTCTTTCCCTTGATGTTCATTTTCACCACTTCTCTTCAGTGCCATATCTTTTTTAAACAGCAGAGCAGTCAAGGTCTCTCTCTCTCTCTCTCTCTCTCTCTCTCTCTCTCTCTCTCTCTCTCTCTCTCTCTCTCTCTCTCTCTCTTTTGTGGTTATTCTTTGAAGACTTCCTCTCCAGCTTATGGTTCCTATTTTTCATTTTAGTTAACAACGAACTATTGAGTATTTCTTCCTCTTCCTTGATATAGTAATAACGTTCTTGGTTTTTGCAAGGATTTCAAGGTCAGTTATGATTCTTCCCTTATTTTACAACTTTTTAACTTTATTTCAGAAAACTGGATATTTTAAGTGTAAATCTCTCTCTCTCTCTCTCTCTCTCTCTCTCTCTCTCTCTCTCTCTCTCTCTCTCTCTCTCTCTCCCTTGGTTTGAAGGGATAGGTAAAATTCATAATTTAAATAGTTCATTTGTGAAATTATTTTATTCAGTATACTACCTTTAGTATTCTCAAGGTAGAGAGAAATGATGTCAAATTATTCTTCATGTAAATGCTTTCAAACTTTTATTATACGTTTAGTGTTACTAAAAAAGAGCTCATGCATTTATTTAGGCCATCGTATATTGCTAAAATCTACATAGACAGCATTAGGCCTGGTCGTAGGAATTCAGATCCAATAAATATCTCAGGAATTCAAAAGCTGTTCCTTGACTACTGTACCTACTACTACTGCTAGTACTATTAATACTACTTTATTACTGCTACTGCTACCTTTAAAATTATGAGCATTGCTGTTGCTGTCGGAAATCGACTCAAGTTGGAATTATGTACTGAAGGAATAAATTGATTTTACTGCCATCTTTACGCAGCTGTGCGAGACATTGCTGTCTTTTATTTTAAGACAGCGTTATGATCAAAAGTCTAAAACTTTCGCCATTGGGTAGTGGCTGTGACAGCCTATTCTTGCTGGGAGTTGGCGACCGGAATTTTGATAGGTATTTTATGTATATATGCCATACAATCGCGCGTGCGCGCACGTATACATACAGTACACACGCACATACATATATTTACTTATATTTATATATATGAACGCAATAGCTATTACATGGTTATATACAAAAAGGTTATTTATGAGCATTTGGGAACCTCTGTTTTACATGATGCTATTTAAATTTGGAAATGGTTCCGTACTTAGTGACATGCTGTAAAGTAGGAGTAAGTGGACTTCCGTCTCTGAAGGTAACTTATTTTTCCCTGGGTAAATGATTAAGTTCGTGAATCCAGTCCCCCGGTGTTCGCTACTTGCGTCGAACATCATTTTAAGGGGTCTTGTTAAAAACATGAAAGCAAGGATGGAGCTTTCTGGATTGATCGATAAAGACCGGTATCGCACGAGAGAGAGAGAAATGTGTTTTGTGAAAATAATAAAACATGAACGAAAAGAAAGCAGTGAATGAAAAATGAGAGAGAGAGAGAGAGAGAGAGAGAGAGAGAGAGAGAGAGATTATTCATAAAATTCTAGGATGTCATCGGCGACTGAAAAAAGTCGGTCAGCGTTCTTTATTATTATGAAAATTTGAATTGAATCGGACTGTTTATCCTCTTCGGTTTTCGGAAATTGGACGCTATTCTATTGTGTTGGACTTGGGCTAATCAAATTTAAGTTTTGGGATATATATACTGTATATATACTGTATATATATATATATATATATATATATATATATATATATATGTATATATATATATATATATATACATATATATATATATATATATATATATATATATATATATATATATATATATATATATATATATATATATATATATATATATTATAGTTTTAGAGGTCTTATTTCTTCAGACTTGGCTAAGCAGCTCAGTTGTGTTTGCTGGAAAAAATATGGCTAATATGTTAATTTCTAAAGAACTGGTAAACATGCCTAATGATAACGACCTGTTATAATAATTCAAGAAGCATCAAGGAGAACCGTTTAGTGTTATGGAATTGAATGGCACTACTGACTTGCTTGTTAGATATTTCATACATGTATCATGAGTGCGAAATCTAATGTCTACGAACTTTTTCCTAATATTAATAAAACATCTATAGTTTAGGTATTTTAATGTTAGCCGAGTCATCATTTGTGTATTTCCCTGTATGGTAGTTTGATTTCAAACTAAAAATGTAAGTCCCTTTTTCCAACGTGTCCTGCTCCTTTTTCATTCCGAGTGATCTGGAATACATAGATTGAAATTGATATGAGATTCTTAGTACTTCTTTAATTTACGCGTGTTTTATATCGTTTGCAAAATGAACCTGATGTGAGTTCAGTGATAATGTCTACACATTCAGATTCTCTCTCTCTCTCTCTCTCTCTCTCTCTCTCTCTCTCTCTCTCTCTCTCTCTCTCTCTCAGATACTAAGGAACTGTCCTCATCTTGAGTCTAATCTTTGCATCCCCAGTGAAAAAAAGTTGTTCTTAGATACCGTATTACTCTTCTGAAGCGACGGCCACTGCATGTTTTTGCGCGCAGAATAACAATGATCTAAGCTTTTGTTTTGGAGATGCTGCCATTTTTTGAAACATCAAAGGAATTGTTTTCTTTGACTTCGAGGTATATTCCCTTATATACACCTTAGAAATGGAGGAGTATACTTCTTCATAGTGATCTTTGTGTTCCGTTATGTATTTTTTCTTCTGTATGGTACTCTGTTATCTGTACTAGTTAAAGGTCCATTCTTTAGCACCCATCTCCCAATGGAGGATAGTCCTGTCTGTATACCGCACGTGGTGCACTTCAGGCGTTACTAAAAGGTCTTTGTAGTGTCCCTTCGGCTCCTAGCTGCAAATCCTTTCCTTCCTTTTACTATACCTCAGTTCATATTGTCTTCCTTCCATATTACTTTCCACCCTCTCTTAACAGTTGTTTCCACATTATTTTCAGCGCTGAATGACCTTTGGCCTAAATTTTATATTCCAGTTCCAATTTAGTACCTATCTCATTTGTTTACATCTACTTTTGTATTTATTTTGTCTTCTCTGCCTTGTTTGTTACTAGGAAATTTTGAGAAAAAAAATCGATATGTTTAAGAAAACATCTGATTACTCTTTGTGTGATCTCATGTTGGATGTGGTCCAGAAATTTGTATCATTTCAGTGTTACCTTTTGTCTTAGATGATTATTTTAGGAGATATGCTGGTCCTTGTTTTTTTTTTTCTGAAAGAAAACGTAACTAATCACGTCCCAGTATTATTTCTGTCCTCTGCGATCCATTTGACATCATCAGCTATCGTTTTTATAGTTACGTTTTGTTATTCATTTATTGTTGATTTTTTTCACAACACCTTTCGTGGAAATGATTTCGTAACGATTCCGGGGATGTTTTGTTGATCGTCATTTTAATTATTATTCTTGTCCAAGTAAGTTTAATGAATTGTTTTCACGTAGTAAGGGAGGTCAGTAGGTTTGCTTACCAAACATACTATCACATCTTTCAGGTCTTATATATTAGATTACCATTAACAAACGATTATTTAGATACATACCTGACAGAAAATGATCACCCACTAGACGAAAATTAAAATTCTAAGTAATTTTCAAGCATTATCCCATTAGGACTTGTGCTTTAAATTTGATTAAGTTAGCCGTTTGAAGATATCCATCACAATTCTGAGGTGAGTCTTCAGTTATGAGAGATACCCATAACAGTCAAATTTACCTCTGTATTTCCAGTTAATCCATACAAAATGGCTAAGTACGCGGACGCTTTAGTGAAAAGTCTCCGTAGGAGTTTTAAGTCCTCAATTTCGTTTTCCTTTTTTCTTTTTATTGCTCCTTTTATGAAGTTTATTTGAAGTATTTTCTTGCCTTGAACTCAGTAGCATATAAAAGGGATATTTCGAAATTTTGCCTCAATAACTGCATTTAGTGGTTAGTAGCAATCACTGTTATTAGAGTGAGTAGTCATGTATTGCATTTAGGGCTAAAGCCTTTTGTCTTACTAAGCCCAACCTCCCCTTCTTTTTTTAATTCTTGTATTTATGTGGGCTGGCTACGTATCGGAATTAGGTTCTCGTTTCATCAACGGCGCATTTATAAAAAAAAACGCTATTTTTTTACGGCACGTAGACGATTGACAGAAGCAGTGCTGTCTTCTGTGATTTGGGCACCATACATTGAAATTCTGAGCTTAACCAGGTTTGTGATATACTCGCTTCAGCATTAGCCGAAAAAAGTCAGTTCTAAAGGAAAATATTTAACTCCGGAAGTCTGAATGCTTCAGACGTGCATGATTAGGATTATCGCAGCATCTCCCGTATCTTGCCGTCCTTTCGGCTTCACCCTTAAGACTGATGTTTGTCGTTTATCTTGGAAACACTATTGCACACCCCGCTCACAAGAAAGTTGGACGCTGTTGCCTCTACTGTACAGTAAACATACGTCACCACTTCCAGGACAGCTGAATTCTTCAACTCTACCCACTTCTCGAGGACATCTGAAGTTCTGAAAACTCTACCCAGTTCTTTAGGACAGTTGAAATTCTTAAAACTGTACTCTCTTCTGAAGGACATCTGAAGTTCTTAAAATTCTACCCACTTCTCAAAGACAGCTGAAGTTCTTTAAACTCTACCTTCTTCTCAAGGACAACTGAAGTTCATAAAATTCTACCCACTTCTCGAGGACAACTGAAGTAGTTTAAATTCTGCCTTCCTCTCAAGGATAGCTGAATTCTTTAACGCTACCTACTACTCAAGGACGTCTGAAGTTCTTAAGACTCCACCCACTTCTCTGGACAGCTGAAGTTCTTGAACCTTTACTCTCTCCTCAGGGACATCCGAATTTCTTAAAATTCTACCCACTTCTCAAGGACAGCTGAAGTTCTTTAAACTCTACCTTCTTCTCAAACATAGCTGAAGTTCTTAAAACCTCTACCCACTTTTCAAGGACAGCTGAAGTATTTAAAACTCTATTGACTTCTCAAAGACAGTTGAAGTTCTTAAAACTGCATTCTCTTCCCAAGGACAGCTGAAGTTCTAAAACCTGTATTCTCTTCTCAAAGACAGCTGAAGTTCTTAAAATTTCACCCAGTTCTCAAGGATGACTGAAGTTTTTAAAACTCTATCCACTTCTCAAGGACAGCTGAAGTTCTTAAAACTCTACCTTCTTCTCAAGGACAGCTGAAGTTCTTAAAAATCTTCCCACTTCTCAAGGACAGCTGAAGTTCTTAAAACTATACTCTCTTTTCAAGGACAGTCGAAGTTCTTAAAATTCTACACACTTCTCAAGGATAGTTGAAGTGTTTAAAACTACCCACTTCTCAAGGACAGCTGAAGTTCTTAAAACTCTACCCACTTCTCAAGGTCAGCTGAAGTTTTTAAAACTCTACCCACTTCTCAAGAGCGGCTGAAGTTCTTAAAACTCTACCCACTTCTCAAAGACAAATGAAGCTATTAAAACTCTACCCACTTCTCAAGGACAGCTGAAGTTATTAAAACTCTACTCACTTTTCCATGACAGCTGAAGTTCTTAAAACTATTCTGTTCACAATGACAGCTTAAGTTCTGAAAACTATATTCTGTTCTCAATGACATTTGAAGTTCTTAAAATTCTACCCAGTTCTTAAGGACAGCTGAAGCTTTAAAACTCTACCCACTTCTCTAGGACGGCTGAAGTTTTTAAAACTCTACTCACTTCTCAAGGACAGCTGAAGTTCTTAAAACTCCACTCATTTCTCAAGAACAGCTGAAGTTCTGAAAACTCTACCCGCTTCTCAAGGAGAGCTGAAGTTTTTCAAACTCTACCCACTTCTGGAGGACAACTGAAGTTCTTCAAACTCTGCCCAATTGTCAAGGACAGCTGAAGTTCTAAAAACTGCACTCTCTTCTCAAGGACAGCTGAAGTTCTTAAAACTCTACTCACTTCTCAAGGACTGCTGAAGTTCTTAAAACTCCACCCACTTCTCAATGACAGCTGAAGTTATTAAAACTCGACCCACTTCTCAATGACAGCTGAAGTTTTTCTCTCAAAGGCAGCTGAAGTTCTTAAAACTCTGCCCACTTCTCAAAGACAGCTGAAGTTCTTGAAACTACCCACTTCTCAAGGACAGCTGAAGTTCTTAAAACCCTACCCACTTCTCAAGGACAGCTGAATATCTAAAAACTGCAGTCTCTTCTCAAGAACAGCTGAGTTCTTAAAACTCTACCCACTTATCAAGGACAGTTGAAGTTCTTAAAACTCTACCCACTTCTCAAGAACAGCAACAGTTCTTAAAACTCTACTCACTTTTCAAGGACAGCTGAAGTTCTTAAAACTCCACCCACTTTTCAATTACAGCCAGTTCTTAAAACTGTATTCTCTTCTTATGGATGGAGGAAGTTCTTAAACCTCTACCCACTTCTCAAACACAGCTGAAGCTCTTAAACTGTATTTTCTTCTCAAGGACAGCTGAAGTTCTAAAAAGTATACTCTCTTCTCAAAGACAGCTGAAGTTCTTAAATTTCTACCCAGTTCTCAAGGACAGCTGAAGTTCGTAAATCTCTACCTACTTCTCTAGGACAGCTGAATTTCTTAAAGCTCTATCCACTTTTGAAGAGCAGCTGAAGTTCTTAAAACTCTACCCAGTTTTCAAGGACAGCTTAAGTTCTAAAATTTGTACTATCATACCAAGGAGGGCTGAAGTTCTTAAAACTCTACCCACTCCTCAAGGATAGCTGAAGTTCTTGTAACTCTACCCACTTCTCAAAGATAGGTGGAGTTCTTAAAATTCTACCCACTTCTCAAGGATAGCTAAAGTTCTTAAACTCTACCCACTTCTCAAGGACAGTTAAAGTTCTTAAAACTATACATACCTCTCAAGGACAGATGAAGTTCTTAAAACTCAGCCCACTTCTCAAGGACAGCTAAAGATCTTAAAAGTCTAACAACTCTCAAGGACAGGTGAAGTTCTTAAACCTGCCCCTTCTCAGACAGCTGAAGTTCTTAAGAGTCTAAAAACTTCTCAAGGACAGCTATAGTTCTTAAAATTCTATCCTCTTCTGAAGGACAGCTCAAGTTCTTAAAATTCTACCCACATTTCAAGGACAGTTGAAGTTCTTAAAACTGTATTCTCTTCTTAAGGACTGCTGAAGTTTTAAAACTCTACCCTCTTCTCAAAAGACAGCTGAAGTTCTTAAAATCGAATTTTTCTTCTCAAGGACATCTGAAGTTCTAAAAACTATACTCTCTTGTCAAGGACAGCTGAAGTTCTTTAAACTCCACTCACTTCTCAAGGACAGCTGAAGTTCTAATAACTCTACCCACTTCTCAAGGACAGCTGAAGTTTATGAAACTCTACCCACTTCTCAAGGACAGCTGAAGTTCTTAAAACTCTACCCACTTCTCAAGGCAGCTGAAATTTTTAAAACTCTACCCACCTCTCAAGGACAGCTGAAGTTTTTAAAACTCTACTCACTTCTCAAGGGCAGCTAAAGTTTTTAAAACTTTACCCACTTCTCAAAGGCAGCCGAAGTTCTTAAAACTGTATTCTCTTCTCAAGGACAGCTGAAGTTCTAAAAACCATATTCTCTTCACAAGAACAGCTGAAGTTCTAAAAACTATGTTATCTTCTCTAGGACAGCTGAAATTCTTAAAATTCTACCCACTTCTCAAAGACAGATGAAGTTCTTAAAACTGTACCCACTTTTCAATGACAGATGAATTTCTTAAAACTGTACCCACTTTTCAGTGACAGCTGAAGTTCTTAAAACTCTGCCCACTTTTCAATGACAGCTGAAGTTCTAAAAACTGTACTCTCTTCTCAAGGACTACTGAAGATGTTAAAACTCTACCCACTTCTCAAGGACACCTGAAGTTCTTTAAACTCTACCTTGTTCTCAACGATAATAGAAGTTCTTGAAACTCTACCCACTTCTCAAACATACCAAATCTCAATGCTGAATCCTTGATTAAAGTAAGGTTTCCCGTAAAACAAGAACAACCGTTGATCTGCCATACCTGACCTAGTCATCCACTGTCAGGAACTGGTTTGTGTACTTGTGCAGCCAGCCATAAGCTTGCGACTGGGTCTGACCTGAGTACCAGTTAGCCAGATTCGTTGATTAGGTCTTTAATCCTTCCTTCTGCCAATTTATGCATTTACAAAGTGGTAAAATTACTTGAGTCATTTTGTTTGTAAATGTGTTCTGTAAACTTTCCAGTTTATTTTCTTAAATAAACATATACGCCACTATCTGCAGGTTTGAATTTCACTAAAATTGGTTCTTCTGCAAGTTACGTCAATAAAAACATTTATTTTATAACGCAATAAACGGTTCGGATTTTCTATTAAAATAAAGAGAGAGAGAGAGAGAGAGAGAGAGAGAGAGAGAGAGAGAGAGAGAGAGAGAGTCTTCAGATCGGATCCATCCCTCTGGTAAGAGGGTATTACCTTATCAAGAAAAAAAGAGAATATTGTTCCTCTTTTCATTTGGTTTTGATACCTTTTTACTTGATCGTTGATATGTTTTCTTAAATGATAATAACAAAGATAATCATCTTGTATTATCCGAATTGAATACCTTGTGTTGTAGAATCTTCTCCAAATTAGTACCAACTGTTGATAATACGGGGAGAAACCATTGAAAGACCGTAGATTCGATTATGCCTTTGTTTATACAGCGACAGTGCATGGTATAATCGCATTACATTCGATGATTTCAAAACGAATTAAAAGATCCTGTAGGGATGGATTGAAGACTGTTTACGGTAAGAGAAAGTTGATTACCGGTCGTCGCTATTTTTTTGACGCTCTAATCTGTTAGAAAAAAGGCGACTATTGATGAGGAAGGTTATTTGTTTGAAGTCTCTACCGGGACTAGCATGATGAATTATTTCTCTCTCTCTCTCTCTCTCTCTCTCTCTCTCTCTCTCTCTCTCTCTCTCTCTCTCTCTCTTGCGGGAAACCGGCGTTTTCATCATATCCGTTGGGTTCTATCTCATCTATAGAGGCGGGATGACTAATTTTCTAAGGTAGTGAACGGCGGAGTGTACTTCTCGTAGCCTTTTCCGTTTACGTACACAACTTGGTATGTATTGGGATTATCCATTGTGAAACCAGCTGTCTATTATTTTGCACCGAGATATAAAACTCATTCTAATACGTTTTCAGTTGAATTAGCTTCATCAGTAGGACTATTTCCACGATTTTTTGTTCCGGCGAATGGAACTAAAACATCGCAGGCTTTGAGAAAACTTGACACACCTCACCATTTTGTCGTTAAAACTTCGATTTGAATCCTTTATTTAGCTGCATCGGTCATTCGGAAAATTGTCGGTCTCCATTCTGCATGATAAATATGAAACTTAGTAAAACGTATTCTGACCAACATAGAAAATGTTATAACCAGCCTCCGACAAATTATGGCACCTTTATTGCCAGAACCTGTCTCATATTTCATCATTGTAACAAGATTTCTCACAGTGCAGGGTGACTTTTATAACGAATGCAAGGTGACCTTTTTAACCTAATTTCTGGAAGGTACATGACACATGTATAACCTCATTTCTAGCGACACAGAAAACCTGTATAACCCAATCTTAGCTAGCATAGAATGCTGGTATAATTTTGCAAAAAAAAAAAGAAAACATAACACATTTATATTCTGATTTCATCATTCACATTTCAGCCTCATAAACCGTCATAACTTAATAATCGAATGTAACACAGCATCAGCAAAATCTAATTTTCAGCTCAAACAAGACAGCTCGGACACGTAATCTCGCGTCTCATTACCATTCATGCATCGCCCAATATGCCAGCCGACATATGACGCCAAGAACGCCCACCCCCACCGGCAAATTTGGTATTGCCCAATCTTCATTCTGTATATGACGTCTGTTATCGAAGGTCGTGCCAACACGATAAAATCTTTAGCAACTAGTCTCTCATCACAACATGATTGTAGAACACATAATAATGATTAAAAATCACGTACATCGCTTACGAATACTTAATGAATTATGCTATTCAATCCAGATCTACTAACGGCACGTTTGCTTTTATATGTATATGTATATGTATATATATATATATATATATATATATATATATATATATATATATATATATATATATATATATATATATATATATATATATATATATATATAGATAGAGAGAGAGAGAGAGAGAGAGAGATAAGTATGATTTTAAAAGATTTTCTGATTCGTGAAAAGAGTCAGTTACGATTCTGTATCGCTGATAGATTGGTAGATAGATAAAAATTACCTTTAATGCTAGAATATGATTTTCTGCCCACTCAGAAATTTGCGCTTGAATTGCATTTTCGAGAGAAATGTGGGTCAGCACAAGCTGGTAAGTCATACAGCCTGATGTATTAAGGATGCATTATGAGTTACAAACAAACAATAAATTGATCGTAAACAGTAGTTATGCATTACATACCTCTTTTGTTTTAATTGTTTTGTATTTATAAACATAGACCCGTGAAAAACATGCTGTAATTTACTATTTCATATTTAAGTTACATTTCTTTAACGCTTAACAACCACTTCATATGTTACATTCATTTGCCTGTGATATCCATAAACAACGAAATCGCCGAGACTTGGGAAAATGAACATCTACCCAAAATGGCAGGAAGGAATTCTAGGCTATTAAATCGATGCGCAGTTGAAATGAAGAATTCCGAAATTCAATTATCTCTTGTTAATGGCCATCGAAATGGAAAGAGTGGATGCATTTTACATCATCTATTTTATTTTTCTAATTCACGGACACGGATAATAGGGACTCTTTTCTTTCAAGCAGAGATGTTTATTATTTTTATTATGATGTTCGTTTCAGTTGCGTAACGCTTGCTATTATTATATTTTTTCCATATGGTCTCGCATTACTACTTTGATTTATTGTAAAGATAAACTGCTCTTTTCTGCAGTGCCTCCTTACTGGTTGTATTGAGGAAAATATGACTGCATTAATTTATAAACTCTAGTTATTCTATATATTTCTAGAAATCGTTTGATCTTTGCGCATTCTCTCAGCGTTTCTCTCCATACGCACACGCATTTTATAATATGTATATGTGTATGTAATATATATATATATATATATATATATATATATATATATATATATATACATACATACATACATACATATATTAAATATATATAAAAACTGCGTGTGCGTATGAATAGAAAGACTGAGAGATGCGCCAAGATCAAACGATTCCGAGAAATATATAGAATAATTAGAATGTATAAAATAATACAACAGAACAACACTAGTCATAGACTCCTCAATACAACCACTAAGGAGGCACTGCAGAAAAGAGCAGGTTATTTTTATAATAAAGCAAAGTAAAAATGGAGATCATATTATATATATATATATATATATATATATATATATATATATATATATATATATATATATATATATATATATATATATATATATCGTGTATGTAACTGTCTATTTATCTAGTTAGCTATATATATATATATATATATATATATATATATATATATATATATATATCGTGTGTGTAACTATTTATCTAGCTAGCTGTATGTATTATTACACACACACACACACACACACACACATATATATATATATATATATATATATATATATATATATATATATATATACACAAACACTTCTGTGTGTGTTAAAGAGACCATTGTATTGTTTCATATCTAATTTGGGCTGAAAGTTATTTATGTAGGTATTTGCACAAAAGCCATTGTAGTTATTGCCAAGCGTAACAATATTTCAAAAGCAAACAAACAAAATTATCCAGGACCCATCTTTTGCTGGATCATAGTTCTGTCAAACCCTTTTCCTCTATGCTTCTTCTTTGAAAAAGTGATTGGGGCGGCGGTAGATGCTATAGTATACATGTACAGGAGTTGAGCTTTTACTGCCTCAAAAAAACTCTTGTAAATGTTCTTAATGGTAATCATATCACTTCTCTTATCGTATGAATTCATGCAGTTGTAATGAATTAAATATAAGGGAATAGAATCCCGAAAAAAGTCGTAATTTGAAACAATCGAACTATAAATGGCAAGTGATGAGAAAACTGAAGATATGTAGATGTAGGAGTTATAGAAATGTAAACGTAGGTAGAAAAATGAATAAGAATATAGCGAGTGATGTCTGATGCAAAAATGCATACTAGTGCCATCTGTAAGAGTGATGTTAGAATATTAATATTAAGTAAAGCAATTAACATGGTTTAATACAGAGAAAACACAGGTACTTCTGCTGATATATCGGAACAAAATGTACCAACTGTATCCGGTTCACCATAAGGTACCATATGCTAGTTCAAAGTCTTTCCGTTTTGTCTGTCAGGTTAGGTATCACACAGATTTCTTATAGTTTGATTCCAGGTGTGAAGAAATTATGGAAATGATCTTCCTAGCCTCTATTTGAATCGTTGGAGCTTCAGGGGTTAAAATTTTATCCAATGAGTAAATTTCCGTCAGTTGAAGTAGTACTTATTAATTATTTCTGAGTTTATTGCAACAAAAAAGACTGAGGTCTTAATAAACTACTTCCACAGGTTCAGAACTTTCTAATAGTTAATGGGAATCAATGGATTTTGGCTATTTTCTGATATACCATC
>NC_089743.1:78797470-78857470 GCF_040412425.1 Macrobrachium rosenbergii
AATGTTGACAAGCAATTTTTTTATATTTTCGCGCTCTTCAGAGAAAAATCTGGTATTTCTTATGGGATTTTTATATAGGAACGAAGCAGTGCTCGTTATTTTAACTAGTTTAGACAAAGGAAACAGATAAAACATATAAGATGAAATGTGAGATTAAAACAATATCGAAACATTATAAATAAAAGGCTTGATGTAGATATGATAGACTCTCGCTGAGGAGCTTAGACTATCGATGATGAAGAAGGGTTTATGGCTTCTTAATGACAGATGCACACTGTTAAATACCCATCCTTAATCGGAAATAGACGACCGGAGATGTGGTTACAAATATGCCACGTGTCTCTCTATTATGATTGAATAATGATTTAAGACAATAACAATTAGAAACAGTGTATATTAATCACAAATTGATTACCTTTACAAACATTTTATTCAGTCTAGTAATCAAACACCTTTCTTTTACTTACTGCATTTTCCAGTAGAATGATAAGTCCGGCACCGCTCG
Organism: Macrobrachium rosenbergii; assembly: GCF_040412425.1. NCBI lineage: Eukaryota > Metazoa > Arthropoda > Malacostraca > Decapoda > Palaemonidae > Macrobrachium > Macrobrachium rosenbergii. Next base: position 78,797,976 of record NC_089743.1, read on the forward strand.
TAAATGGTGCTAATCCAGCTTCAACCCTCACGCTAGAGTAGCCAGAGTACAGCCCCACAAAAAACGAGGAAAAAATAAGAAGAATGTTGAAGTTTCAAGTACGAAGGAAGGAACAGACATACTTTCTGAATGATGAAAAGTTTTAAAAGTTAGGGAAAACAAAAGCATGAAGAGCCAAAGCTTTTAGCAGAAGGAAAGAACATCGAACCGTGTTATTCGAGGATTGCCTTTCACAGTATAAATGTGGAAAGAGGTGGCCTTCCGGGTGTTATGAGCCCGCCGAAGTAGGGGAGGAATTGTACTCTTTGATTTCAAATTAACTGTGCCCGAATTAGTACCTGAAGAGAGAGAGAGAGAGAGAGAGAGAGAGAGAGAGAGAGAGAGAGAGAGAGAGAGAGTCGCCTTTCTGCAGGGAGGAAGAGGATTGAGAGATGAGGTGAGAATTGGGTTACTTATCAAGAGAAGTGCCCCTGATTCATTCTTATCGAGGAGGGAGGTGAAAGAGCCATCACCTGAAATATTAGAATAAGATTCTAAACAGGAACAAGAAAAGTGCAACCTGAATTCGGCTTTAATAACTAAGTAAGAATACAGTTAAGGGATCTAAGTAGTACTCCAAGATTTTTCTAGTCATGCTGATAGAAGTGAGAAGTTCAATGAAATGTTTATTAGTTACATCTGAAAAAGTATAGGGACGTTTTACACCTTTTATTCTGGAATTTTTGTATTCATACTTGGATGAGTGATATTCCTAGTATTTAAATTTTTGTTGGGTTATGTTTCGTTCTTTAACTTTGATCAGGTACAAATCTACTACATTCCCACTAGAATATATTGCATGTCTAAAAATTTTATAACTTTTACATTTTACATTTTTGTGGTCGAAATTTTATAACTTTTAAATTTTTGTGGGTGTTATATCATAAATTTGTTGTGGCAATTCTTCAGATCTGAAGGTCTTACTGGAGTAAGAAAAAACATGGAAGTAAATGGTCCAAGTAATATCCATACAGTTCCCACTTGGGCTCCGCCTTGCACAGTTGTATTCTTATTTCTCAATTGTATCATTTTCTCGTACAACTGCGGGCAAGTGGCTTTATTCTATCCCGTTGAAGATAATCACGGATTCTTGAGCATTAATAATGATAGTGTTCAAGCACTAAATCACAGGTTCTTGAGTACTAATGATGATAGAGTATCCGGGCACACTCTTATTTAGCGATAAGGTTTGGATAAAGTCTTACGTATGCAGTATCCCGATGGGTCATTTTGAGATATTCCATCTGGTCTGCTGGTTTTATTCTATCCTGCAGAAGTGAATCGTAAGGCATTGACCGTACCCAGGTTGATCATATTGATTAGCGGTGGTGTCTTGCATATCAGTACAGGAAAATAATAAATAATGAAAGAGTTCAGTATGTCGACGAGAGATGGACAAGACATACAGCGAGTGACAGAGAATATCAAGATGTTGCTCTCCGTTATTCATAGGTGGGACCTGGTGGATGAATCAGTAAAAAGAAACTTATAATGAAGTGGACAAGTACGGTGTGGGGAAAGTAGAGAATATGAAAAAAAAAACAAGAATAGCATGTATAGTAGAACTTCAACAGTGAAAGGAAAGGGTGAAAATACTTAGAAAAGATGGATAGGTAAGGGGTAAAAAATTTGAGTAAATGTGATGAGAAGAATAATGTCAGGAGTAGAGATATGTGAACAAAGAAGGAATTTGAGTAACTAAGCGTTGTACTATATGGGGGTGATGATAAAGGATATTTTTTGGTTTTGCTGCGTTCGTTAAATGGACTACCTTATTTCGTTATCATGCTAAAGCAGATATAAAAGCACATCACACAGTTATTGATGGCGATTAGGTTAGGATTAACAACATACTTTTGATCATCCACCCTTCAATCATCAAACATACCAAATTGCAGCCCTCTAGCTTCAATGGTTTTTATTTTATTTCAGGTTAAAGTTAGCCATAATTGTGCGTCTGGCAACAATGTAGGACAGGCGACCAACGGGCCATGGTTCAAGTTTCATGGGCCGCGGCTCATACAGCATTATACCGAGACCATCGAAAGTAGATTATTTTCGGTGGCCTTGATTATATGCTGTACAGAAAACTCGATTGCGCCGAAGAAACTTCGGCGCATTTTTTACTTGTTTTCTCTTCTGAGCAGTTTGCTTTAATATCCTTTTTGGGTAAAGGAAACATCTTGTGCACTATTCTTCAAAGTTTCCTCGTGGTCCTATACTCTGTATGTTATATATATATATATATATATATATATATATATATATATATATATATATAACAAAATTATATATATATATATATATATATATATATATATATATATATATATATATATATATATATATATATAACAAATATATATATATTATATATATATATAATTTTATATGTAATGTGTCTGTGGATTGTTACCTCTAACGCCCTGCGATTCAAAGGGCCTATGTAAAAATCTGCTTCTCATGTCTGTCCTGTGCTTTGCCTTCCACGAATCTTTCTTCATCTCCAGTCTCCCTTGTTATAGGTCTTAACCAAGAAGGTCTGGATCTTCCAACTCTTCTGGTATCCACAAGAGCCCTGCTGACTCTTATGTGGTGTTCTCCCAGGGTCTGTGGGAAAGACATGTCCAAGCCATCCCTATCTCACCTGTATGTGGACCTTCTGTAATTTCCTTTATGATATTTTTCATTCTGTTCAGCCATCTGCTTCTTAATACTTTTATTAAAGTTTTATTTCAAATCTACAGAATCTTTTAGATACAGATTCACTGTCGTACCTCGATCCACATCTGTATACCAGTACAGATTGTTCTAGACCAATGTATAATCTTACTTTTGTATGCAGTTTCAGTCTGTTTGATTTCGAAATTTTATTCAGTCTGCCTATTGTTTGATTTACATTTTTTAGTCTCACCAGATTCCTGTGCAAGAAAATATTTACTGGATAACATTGTTCTTAAATATAAAAAGCTTAAACCTTATTAATCCTTTCTCCCTTTAATGTTATTTCATCCATTACTGCATAGTCTGTCCTTAATTCTTGCGTCACTATGGCATTCTCGTTGAATATGCAAAGTTTATTGCAATTATCCTTGAATAAGGTAGAGGAAAAGTTTATATTGAAAGGGTCACGTTAAATATAGCAATAAAACAACGAGGCGCTACAAGGCAATATTATTCCACCTTTGTTGTTTACCCTTTCCAGATTTTTAATGAAAGGGCAAACAAGAAAGGTGGAATAACATTGCCTTGTAGCTCCTCGTTTTTTTATTGCAAATAGATTTAACGTGACCTCATCAATATAAACTTTGCTTCTATTTAATTCATGGAAAATTGCTAGCTTTGCATATTTAACGACAATGCCATAGTGACACAAGACCCATAATATTGGTCTGTGGACGCTGTTAACTTCTTTCTCGTAATCAACATAAGCCACCAGAAGGGTATTTTTAAATTCCAGGCACTACTGCACAATACGTCTAAACACCAATATTTAATCTGTGCAGCTTCTGCGTTTTTTTTAAACCAACTTGTTCATCCCTACGATTTTTATCAGTTTCCTTTTCCAGCTTATTGAAAATAAGCACACCGAATATTTTCATTCCAACCGACGGAAGTATTTTAAGTCAGGTCACCTTTCTTCCATACTTATGTTATGACTTTGTTTCTGGCATTCAGGTTTTGTTTCATTCAATATTCTGCAAAACAGTCTCGGTAATATACGAGGAGTCATTTCAGCCACAGCTGAGATCATATTCGCAGTGGCTTCATTTTAACTTAGTGTTTTCCACCTGTCAGGTTTGTCAAGTATTGATTCCACCTCAAAAAATGTGAATTCATTTATTAGTATATCCATGTCTTCAGCTTTTAATAATCAATCAGATTATCCCCTTCATATCTCTTGACATCACAAAAATGTGTTGACTAATGTCGACTTTTCTTCTGATGAGGATATTACTGACCGAACCCTCCTTTTGACAGGTATTCCCCTTTTAGGTTATCCTAATACCAGTGCCAATCCCGGAATCCTTGGCTCTATCAACGTCATCAGCCCGTTTGTCCACGTATTCTCTCTTACCTCTCCTCGAGCTTTATTTAACTTCACTATTTTGATTTGATTATGCAGCACCTTCTACTTTGCGTTAATCATCCTCCTGAAGTTTGTCTACACACACACGCACACACACACACACATATATATATATATATATATGATTTTTTTTATCACACCACTGACACTTGGAATATATTTATATATATATATATATATATATATATATATATAGAGTTAGAGTGTATGTATGTATGTATGTATGTATATATATATATATATACATACATACATACATACATACATACATACATAAGCAACATACATACATAGATACATACATACATACATACATGCATACATATAACATATAAAAGAACGTAAACAGCTCAAAACAACCTGACACATGAAGAGCCACTTACAAATGCGGTATTCTCTCAGTGGCTATTGGCAGCTGAAAATAAAAAGTATGTTTCCAAGATTGTGTTTTTGCTGCGATTTACTTATCAATTCCCTCAGCGGTATTCTGGGCTTCGTGCCTCCTATATTTTTTCTTCTGAAGCCCAGAATGCCGTTGAGGGAATAGATAAGAAAATCGCAGCAAAAAGTCTTGAAAACACTGAGAGAATTTTATACAGTTTTTATAAGTGGTTTCTCCTGTATCAGATAGTTTGAAATCGTTGGCTGCTTTCTACATCCATTCTGTTATATTTAGATGAGAGAGAGAGAGAGAGAGAGCCTGAATAAATGAACGGAGAGAAAAAAGAGGGGAGTCTGAATAAATGAACGGATAAAAAAAAGGTCTCGTATGTAAGTTTAAAAAATGACAAATTGATATTAAAGTAAAGAAATAAAGAAAGCAATCCATTTGCTGAAAATTTTTTGCGTGTCGGTAACATTTATTGTACAAAGTAATGAGATTTTAGTGTGGAATTTTTCATGTTTATTGTTATGTTTTATTTGCTAAAAGTTTCCATGTTTTTTAGTTGTGAGAAAAATATGTTTTTAATATTTTCAGGTTTTCTCACTTATTGACGTTCTGGTTTACGTATTTTATAAAGTTTTTAGTTTTTGTCTTAAGTTTTTAGCCTATTATGCTTTTCATATATTTTACGGATTTTATAGCCATGTCACATTTGGTTCAAGTTCTTGAACTTAACATTCATATATATATATATATATATATATATATATATATATATATATATATATATATATATATATATATATATATATATATATATATATATATATATATATATATATATGGGGTTATACGCATCCCTCATGGATGAGGGGTTTACTGTATATATAAATATCTGTATATATATACATACATACATACATATAGATATATATTTTGTATATAATTACAAGAAAGCTGTGCTGCCTACTCATTTTTATTTTATCTTTATGTAATTTTCACTTTCCAAGTTCAGCCCATTCGTGTCTGTTTTTCCAGTGTAAAATTTTCCTTAAAAACTTTCAATAATTTTGTATAAATGGATTTTATTTCATCAGTGTCCTTAATTCCCCGAAAATAGTAATTTCGACAGTGATCATCTGAATTGCTTTCATTTCATCAATAAATAACATTGGATTTTATAGAATTGCACATATTTAACGCTTAAGCTTATTTTCGGTAGAAGGACCACATTTATCACTAGTTTCTTTTACCTTCAAATACATCGGTTAATTTTGATGTGTGTATCTTTTTCCGAAACACGATTTTTCCTTTTATGCGCCTTTTGACATTCAGCGACTTTGAGGTGAACGCAATTTTTAATTTTTCATATTTTACCTTTATGTGTGAACTGTAGTGTTCCAACATATTGCTTATATATCAACTTTATTTTACTTATCTTTGTTATCTTTGTTAATGATTGCATTCAGCAAGTTCGCTAATTTTCATTTTAAATTTTACTTATAAATATTTAATTGTTATTTATTACTTATTTGTACTATTTTAATTTTTTATTTTCTTTTTTAAGTGAACTAATCTTGACAACATTTTCAGATCTAATTGACATCGAAGTAGGTTTTGTCATTTAGTTTTGATGCCATCGTCTACTGCACTACGCTTTGTTTTAGTCGTTCTTTGTTGCTTTGTTTATTTACAATTTCTATTACTACATTCCCTCTTTTATCGGAGGCCGCCGGGACGAAAAATTTAATGCTCTTATGTATTGTCAGTCTGTTGGAAACGGAAAAAAGAAAGGAGGAAGAAAAGGTTTTGCTCCTAATGTGGAGAAAGCGTACCGCATCTGAAAAAAAATATGGAGGATTATAGGAATATGAGAGAAAGGAATCGAGGTGATTTAGTAGATGTTTTTCCTTTACGCTTTGTGCTTCAGATTTTGGCTGAAAATTGTTTTCCAACGCCTTCTGATGTTAAGAACATCAAATGCAGGTCTCTTGACTTGAAATCATTGACTCGTATTTGACTGTTGGATTCGATAGTCCATGATGGATAATCGTCAAAAAAAGTCTTTATTATTATTATTAAGGCTGTTGTTGGTATTGTCTTTATAATGATATTTGCATTGCATAGTCTATTTTGATTTTCTTACCTGAATTCATAAATGTCATTTTTATTGTATGGTTCCATTACGAGTTTCTTGCCTGAATTACGTCATGAGTCATCTCCATGGAGAATGGACTTCTAATAGAACAAGCATTTTCTTAGTTGAAAACTGTTGTGTTGGTGCTTAAAAAATTTAGTTTATGACGTCTTTAAAAAAAACCACATCTTCCGTGGGTTTGAGTTGACTATGCACGTAGTTGTTTATTGAGCTGGCCTCATGCCAACACAGGCTTTTGCTCCTCCAGCAGCCCATAACGCACACACACTGTTACTTGTGGGAAAGATAATTGACTGTGCAACAGAATCAAAATTCTCAGAAAGAAGTAATCTGGAATGAGTGTGTTTGCAAGATATAGATAAATAATGAATGGTTTAGTGCGTGTAATGTATCATAAGTGCGATTACACGTGCTTATTTGTAGGTCTCTGTGAGAGTGTGAAGTGGACCTGAGTCTGTGGAAGTTTTTGAACAGGTCGTTCATCCTGAAGTAAGCAGTTAGAGGATAATCATACCGGAGTAAAGTTTACATCCATGTTGGTATTTTTTTTTTTCAAATATTCTGCAAATATTCTGTATATAAATGTACATAATTTAGCGGTGGAAGGCCGTCAGGAAACTCAGTGGCCATTTCGTGTGGTACGATTGGCCTGACAGGTGAGTCCTTCAGGACGAGGTAAATCTTATAAGAGGAGATGAAGGTTGCCATTTCTGGAACTTGAGGGGGGCCAGGGCAGGTATCCTTGACATCCCATCTGTTAAATAACGGCACTGAATGGAAACGTTGAATATTGGGGAAAGAGTTGTTTATTGAAAAACATGACTCTGCTCAATAACCATAAACATCTTGCAACATGAATTGAAAACCAACTGAATTGTAGCACCAAAGAATTGTAATAAATTCACCAATGACAACCGTTGCAGCAGCATCAGTAACAGCGATAGTACTAGTAGTTAAACTTGGATAGAAAGTGAAAAGGGCGCACTTAATGTGTGTACTAACCATTAACCTGACCGTACATCATATTAGTGCTCACTTGGAAATCGCTGATTATTGTAACAAGTTAAAAATATGTTAAGTTTTGTTCTTTTCCACAATATTAATCGACTTAGAATATACCTTAACAATCGATGTTGTAGGTGTAATCCCTTAGTATATATATCTCTCTCTCTCTCTCTCTACTGATAGGTTCTGGGATCGATTCCCGGTCGGGGAAGCAACGATGAAAACGCTTTCCCCAAGACCATCGGGCATCTTTTCCACACAAGCTTCGAACTATGTACCTGATAGTTAATTAACTGTTGTTGGTGGCAGCTGGGAGTGGTGAGAAAGATGAAAAAATGACCTTAACATAATAATGGGGTGGTGGTTGGGGGAGGACTGATGTGATAATCCCTCGTCATGGTAGAGTATAATCGTCCTACAGATATTTTAAAAGTTCCAACCATCTCACGTATGTTATCCATTGCATTTATTCTTTCTCTCTCTCTCTCTCTCTTTCTCTCGGGAGATCTGCTGTTCAGCAGTGAACCCTTACGCTTGATGCATCACCATCAGACGATTAAATAGTGATGGAGTTACGCCCCACTCTCAGACTGTCGTTGGAAAAGAGGATGACCCTGATTGTTTGTCTTGACTCCCACGGGCGGAGATGTGTGTGTCTGACAGGGCAATTGGATGTTATACAAAAGTGCCGTCCTTATTTCTGGAATCGTCCTGTGATCCGACTGGCAGTGGTAGGTGATTTTATTTCCAGTGACGGTATTTCGATCTCAGAAAAGTAGTTGGTCATCCGGTAACTGTTTGCAAAACCGTTTTTAATTACTCTTATGTAATTTTGTGGACGGTATTAGCTTTTTGGAGATGATGTACTATGCATCACGTACATAATAGCGTAGAGAGTGTCTAAATTCCTGGACATTTTTGTGATTGATAATAATTTTATATTTTGAAGTCTTGGGTTCCCCATTCAGCGCCTACAGAACAAAAATGACCATGGATTAACACATACTTTGTTGAACATTTTATGTGGCTTTAGAAGATGATTTATAAAAATGTAGACGAAGTAAAAATGCATTAGTTTAATCACATAATTTCTTGGGCTTTATATTGATCGATGCCACCGTAAAAAAATAATGTGTCATAAATTGTTTGTCAATACTTGAACGCTTTATCGCCATACATAAATTTCGCGAAAGGTTATTGAACGACAAAGGAAAATAGAAACCTAGCGATACAGAGTTTACTTACTTAGCAAAACATTTAGGTCAGAGCAATGAGTAGGATACTGTTCTCACGAGTTCATAAACAAAAGCAAATGGGTCCCCCATTCTGCACACTGTCACACTACTTTATTTTGCTCCTATATCCCACTTCCACCCTAGTGGGTAGACTGTACATTTGTTATCTCAGTGACATCAGAAGAAGAATATTGAGATCTGATGTTAGCCTTTTGTATTTTGCTTGTCATTGTAATTACCAGATAGACACTTCTCTAAGACACATGCATTCTTGTCATTCGTCAGTATTAGCTTCTGACTACAGTAGCAGCACTCTTAGGATGGCTTCCGTTTTATCTGACTCGTGATTTTACTTGAAGCCGGGCATGGGTTGGGAGTGAGGACGTGGGTTAAATTAAGAACAAAAATTGAGACGTGAATAGTCAAGTATTTTAGTTATCCACTTTTAGGTCTCGATTTCTGGTCTATGCAAACATTTATCTGGTTTACTAACGTTTTGACTGTAAGGTATGTTAATAGTTACTTGATGTTTTGATTAGTTGTGGCTTTTATTTTACTGCTGTGAAGCTTCTTTGCGAGTGTCTATTCTTTATTTAACCTTTGACCTTTAAAGGTGATGTACGATAGTGCTCGGTACAATGTCATATATAATACATTCTAAGTGTTTTTTGTGCTTATGTATTTGTTCTTATATATATATATATATATATATATATATATATATATATATATATATATATATATATATATATATATATATATATATAATATATATATTTATATTTATATATATGTATATTTTATAGATGTATATTTTATGTATATTTATACATACATATATGTGTATATATACATATATATATATGTATATTTTATATATGTATGTATGTATATATACATGTATATATATGTATATATGCATATATATATATATATATATATATATATATATATATATATATATATATATAATGTGTGTATGTGTGAATGATATTTTCATTCCTGGACAAATACGGGAATCATATTTTACCGATTGGATATCTTGAGTACTATGCTATGCAAACTGTTCGTTTTTGTGTTTAACCTTCCCCTCAATATCCATACCTTGGGGGGACCCCGTTGGTAAGCAGAGATTGTTAGATTATTTGGGAAGGAACCAAAGATGAGTAAACTACAGTACATCAGTTAGAAAGGCAGAAAATGCATAAATCAACTCACTTGAAAAGTATAGTGTTCATGCATATCAACAGTAACAATAACCAAAAAATATATGAAGTATGAAATTTAGCAATGGGAGACCCAGGAGTGCGTTCTATCTTAACCCTCCTTAACCTAACCTAGCTCTACGTGGGCAGGGGTTATACACCACCTGGAACCCCCTTACCTAACCTGAACTTGTCTGCTATACAAGTCATATTGTAAATACAGGGATACTTTTTAAGGTAACCTTCCTAACCTAGAGCGCTAGTCTTTACTCCATTGGACTTCCCTCCCTCCCCCGCCCTTCGTTGACACAGGGTATCATAAATCATAATGGTGGAATAGAAATTCAGCTTGATGTAACCATGCACACAGGATCCTAACTGGCAAGGGGCCACCCTATGCCTTCCCTTAGCATTAAACATGGCATTTTTGTACTTTTGGTTTGGGAAATACTCACCTACTGTGCATTTCAGGGCCGAGTCCATCTGATTTTCGTCGATAAAATCTTATCAAAGCATCAGATATGGGTCGTATTTTGGAAATAGTTATTTGAAGCCATAGCCTAATTGGCAAAAATATGCAGTGACGTCTAATGTTGGTAATTAAGGCGCTTATCAGAGTAAATCAAAGAAATTTAAAGGGAAACGTAGTTAAATCCAGCAGGCTCGTAGACAGAGGCTTGTAAAACGTCATTACTTAATGCCCTCCCACTTAACTAGACACCTCGCTCATAGACTTTATGTATGAACTCTCAGGTGTTAGTAGTAGTAGTAATAGTCAAGGCCAAGAAAGACAAGGTCCACCCAATTGGATGGAGTTGCCTCCCACCTGGGATAACTACATAAGCGATGACGTATCTTAGAGGTACCTGCTCATTACGGCAATTCACCTGCTGACGCAATAAGGAGGTACACAAAGCTCCGCCTACTTGGGGGATTTGGGCGAAGTGAGCAGACGTTCTCTATATCTTGGCCTTGGTAATAGTAGTAGTTTCAGCTCGGTTAAGTTTAGACAGAATCCATAACAATTTCTTTATTTATTTACTTTGACTGTACAGATAAAAATGTTTAGATTGTCATCCATTTATGTACAGTACAGTATCTTAAAATTTCGATAAATATTGCATATCCTACTCAAGGTATTGCTTATTGTACAAGAGGGTCAAATATTTGCGTTTCTATGATCATTATCATACTACTGGGAACCATGCTATTACGTCTGATGTCATAGTTTACGTCGCAGCTAGCCTCTCTCTGGGTGCTTACTAAATTTAGCCAAGGTTCCCTTTAAATTTATTTGATTTACTCTGATGAGGGCCTTAATTATCCAAATTAGACATCACTGCATATTTTTGCTAATTATGCTGTGGCTTCAAATAACCGATACTTAGTAAAGATTTTATCGACGAAAATCTATTAGACACGGCCCTGAAATGCACAGCAGAAGACACGCATTTACTATAGTGTACATTCCCAGTACCCAGTAACTGACTTTTAGCAAAATAGTATTTTATGAAGACTAGATTTTAATCCGGGGAGGGAATTACTATATTTTTAGCTAGACAAAGAGATGTTTTACGTCTGTAATGTAAAATACGTCGCTTAAGATCTCCATCAACTCATTTTGCACACAATATAACTATAGTTCAACTAAAAAAACTGTCTTGAAGACTGGGAGTTGTCTGCGGGGACACTATCATAAGAATATATGAAGTTGGCTGAAAAGGTAGGTGATTATTACGTAACAAAAAAAAATATATATGTAAAAAACTCACAAGTTCCCTAGAAGAGTGTATTCGCTAAAAGCACTTATCAATTATAATTCCCCTTGGTTGTAAGTTATCCTCACAGCATATTGAATTGGATATTATATTTTGTGGCTTAATATTTTTGATATATATATATATATATATATATATATATATATATATATATATATATATATATATATATATATATATATAATATATATTATATGTATAATATATATACACACACATATATATATATATATATATATATATATATATATATATATATAAATATAATTATAATACTGTCGTATCTCTTAATCTCGTACCTGTCTCTAGAAGGATGCAGATGCTTCCTGAAATATATGGTACTCTTTGCTTCGTTTGTGGACATTTTTGGCCAACCTTTTCTGAGCTGAATTCTTAAAAATATATACAGTATATGTATATATATATATATATATATATATATATACATATATATGTATATATATGGATATGTATGTGTATATATCTGTATGTATATATACATATATGTGTGTACACGCACACATATATATATATATAAATGGGAAATAGTCGATTCTTTAGGTTTTATGAATATGAGTAAAGAATGACGGTAGGATAGCAGAAGAGCAGTGTATATGGAAAAGATTGGGTAGAGATATTAACAATATGTGGAGGCTACGGTTGGAATGTGATAAGGGATTGTTGAAACATCTTAACCTTACGGATGTGGATTTTAGATGCTGAATGTGGATTAAGAAAATGATTCAGGCTGTTAAGATGACATGTTTGTGTTGTATATTTGACAAAAGGATGATAACTGTGATGATTAGTAGAGGTGGAGAAAGTTTGGCACAGGTGAAGGAATGGATTGGAGTGTTGTAAGTGGTTTGGTTTAGTGGAAACTGTGGATGAGGATCAATAGCTGTATAATAAAGAAAACATAGGAGGGTGAAGAAGACGACCACCTATGGTTGGATAGATGGCGTGCAAGAAGTATTAGAAAAAAGAAGGGTCTTAATATCCGGGATTGTGCAAGAGTTCTTGCATGATGGGGGTGAATGTTGTATAGTGGAGAATGGGGATGTTCAGAGCATAGCTGATTAGCCTTTTGCTAAGAGTACGAAATGGCTAATGTTTTTGGTGTTTTATTGAAGTAGTGTGTTCATTCACGCTCAGTCAGCAATTGAAGTATGAATGTAATGGTAACAAGGTTTTTTTTCTCTGAGGGCACCCCTTTAGGGGAAAAATATTTAATGTTGAAAAAATATTTGCAGAGCATTTGTTTTGTGTGAACAAATACATTTTTACAGTATAGATACATCAAAATGTATTAGTGTATTATTTTTCCCTTCTCCCTTTCCCCATTTCAATGAAACAGCTCTCGTCATATACATTATTAAGGGGGAAGATTTACTGCTTTGCCAAAAAGACAATTTCGTCCACATCCTTGGTCAATTGCAAAAGAGGAAAAGTTTGTCAGGTGTTTTCCTTTTCGGTGCGCAAATAAATTCTAAGTTTACCCCTCGTTCAATATTATTACAATATGAATTTAGGTCTTGATTTTATATAACCTTATATATTATACACACAGACACACACACGCACACACACATATGTATATATATATATATATACTGTATATATATGTATACATATATATAATTCATATACGTGCTTAATGTATACATGCATGCTGATTTTCCTTTGGAGAGGTTGGTTTCAGATGGCATTAACTTTTAGGTTACCACCAAATTATTCTTAAACAAAGTTTCTAGCCCCATACCTTTCTCAACTATCTGTGATCTTCTCCTCATTATATTAATTATCATGTATCAAATTTACCAAGTATGCCAGCAGAATCACAATAGATTCCCTTGGAAATAAGCTTGAATCACCTTTTCCTTCCCATGGTAGATCTGTATTCGATAATGATTGTGGGTTATCTCCATACTAAAATACTGGAGTCCGTTGTTTCTATGCCATTATGTATATATATATATATATATTATATATAGTATATATATATATATATATATATATATATATATATATATATATATATATATATATATATATATATATATATATATATATATATATATATATATATATATATATAAATCATTCTGAATGAGTAAATATGTGTAAATATAAAAATAGCATGCCTAAGTAATTGTGAAAGAGGTTAAAAAATGTTTTCGAGAACAGTCTCATTTTAGAATGTTTAATGATTCTTTATAGATTCTTTGCTGAATAAACATCGAAAAGTTAATTGGACAATATTTCTTCTGTTCCAGGTATGCGTCCTGAACCTCAAGCTGATTGAAAATTGTTCGATAAACCCTGAAATCGGGAAGTGAATGGTTAAATGTCCTGTAAAGTGACAATGAACTATTTGTAAAACCACGTATCTGTAACAGCAATTACTTGATGAAATATGGACACTGCACTTACTCTGCAAGATGTGGCTTTATGAAACTGAACTCTGGTGCTGCACTGTAAAGGCTTTGTATAGCGAGTGAAAAAACGATGAAATCTGATTTTGTCAAATAGTCTGACGTTGTAGAGAGTTTAGTTTTAACATTGAGCTTTTTTTGCGTTTGAGCATGGCAAGGTGTCGCTTCATTGTGGTTTTGGTAATAATCGTGATTGCGGCTTCCTCTCTGGGTTCATCGCTGGGACAACAGCAGCTCCCTTCAAGAACTAACCTAAGTAAAGCCTTAGAGTATGACTTAACTACTTCAGGGTACAGTTCTCAAGAGTCTGGGGATGGAGGAGGTAGATACGTAAGTGCTGTTGATAGCAAGTTTTATGAAGAAGATAGTTCCTTAAGTGATGGTGCCAAGTCTCTAGGTGAAGATCTCTATGTGAATGACAATGGAAACAAATCTCAAGAAAGCGGCAATGCAACTGTAGTCGATGGAGAACCTAGTGGAGAAGGTGCCTACTCGAGATCAGAAAGAGAGAGTGTCTACACAAGTGAAAGCAGTGGAAAGGCGAATGGAAAAGGTGGCTACACAAGCACCGCTGGAGACAAGTTTGATAGAGAGGCTGTAAATGCAAGTGTCAGCGGCCACAGTTCCATGAACAACCTCAGCTCTGATGGAGAAAGCGATTATGGGGTTATCATTCATACCGAAATTGAAGAAAAGGGCAACGCTAATGAGACGAAAAATGTCAAAGAAAAGTCTGAACCAGATTCAGAAAACGATGGTGCTACAACCATAATCCTACCTGACAGCATGAATAGCCCTCAGACCGATGACCCTGAACATGATTATCGTCGCCAAGTATCTCACAGACAGGGGTTCAAGAGGCACTCAAAGGAGGCCATTTTAAATGCTCAAAACTCAGGTGCTTCAACAATAGATTCAATTGTGAATATGGTGCTTCGCAAAGTCAATGGGTCACAAGAGTCGACATTTTCAAATGAGAGAGAGTACTCCACAGAGTTCGTTGATGATGATTCTTCCTTTGGCGTTTACGAACTTCCGTTATACAATGTAACCGGAAGATCCCTACTGGCTGAAGAATTTGTTAATGTAACATTGAGGCCTAACAATGTTAGCAGTGACGTTGATACGGACGAATTGCAGCCGACAACCCTGTTTTACTCAGCAACATCAGCCCAGAGCACTGCCCCAGCACCCACCACTATGGCCACCATTGCAAAGAAACGGCCCGACCAGACTCGCAGGTCATCCTCTTTATCCGAGACCTGTGAAGCAGAGTTAGCATCCAAGACCCCCTTGGAACACCACGCCGAAGAAGATCGCGTCATCGACGTGGCGGTCATCGTGCCGTGCAACGCCTCCCACCAGTACTCGAGAGTGAAAGTGCTTCCGGTTGTTGAGCTGGCCGTGAGGCATGTAAGAGAAACGGGGCTCCGGGGTCCCTTGGCCAACTACACCATTAATGTTCGATACAGAGACTCCAAGACGTCGTCTACTGACGGACCACTGGCTGCAGTCGACCTCTATTTCAATAAAGCTGCAGGTGAGTACAGCACTAATCATTTGACATTTTGATTTCCCATCACCCTAAAGATTATTTTCCTTTGATTCTGAAACCAGTTTTCTGTCGGGTGTTATTCTGAAGGACATCGTCTGTTTCTCCTTGATCTAGCTTTCAAGTATCTTTCTCACCTCGAGTGCCTTGATTAATCTGTTTCCCCTTAATATTTACGCGAACCAGACATTAGTTTTCTGTTTTCCCATCATTTAAAGTTTAATTGTGTTGTTTTCCATAACTCTGAACTTTCCTGACAATTCAGGAAAAATTTTCTGTTTCTTCATGATTGCATGTGGTGCAAGTATTACAGGTTTTCATTTATGAATATTCTGTGTTCGCCTTTGGCATTAACTTTCATTTTCTGTTTCCCCATGACTGATTGTTATTGTATATTTTTGCTTGAATGTGAAAGCAATTATATTTTTCATATAACACTGGGGGCCAGTATAATGAACCACGATTTTTTTTACTTTTTTATGTGCCTTGCAGTTCTAAATGAAATTGTCATTCTTTCCTAAAATTCTAAACTGCAAAGCCCGGTGCTTCATGATCATGGAAAATTATGCCTCTCAGCGATTGTGAACTCTTCCTGTTGTACTTCTCATTCGAAATTTTACAGTTCGCTTCTTCATAATTCTGAACGTTTGTTTCTCAAGCCCCTTGTTTCTCAAAACCTCCTTTAAAAACGTGAATTTCTGCTTCGTCATGAACCCCTGTTTTTTCAAAATGATTCTGAACACCACTCACGTCAAATGATTCTCATTGATATTTTTTACTTCAGTTCTAGCAAGTAAAAGGATACACTTGAAAGTTGATATGATGATCTAAATTATTTTATTTCATTTAATGATCTTTATTAGTATATTTATTTAGTTTTAGTGAAATTCCTTATTGCCACACAGATGAAAAATTCCAGTATAATGCAGGTATAAAGTTAGGATGAAAAAAAAAAAATAAGATGGTTGAAAAGATTATGACTAATGGAGTTTTTGGAAATTTCACTTTTTTATGCTGTACCTCTCAGAAACATAGATAAAGACTAGAATTTTATGAATATACCTTAAAAAGATAACAGTCATGTTTCTTAATGGAATATGTTTACTAAGTTTAATGATATTGTAACTGCACACCACTATAGTTGTCAAGCTATACGATATTATGGAACTGAATTTATATTCTCAAACCTGTTGCTTATTGTGGAGAGAGGGTGATATATTTGTATATGTATATATATAAATATATATGTATATATACACACAAATATATATGTGTATATATATATATATATATATATATATATATATATATATATATATATATATATATATATATATATATATATAATTATTTGGAACATCAAGCCGTTTCCCTTTTCAGGGGATGGTTCCAGAGTTAAAAAATTTAATGGTCACTGCCGCATTCTTACTTTTAACAGCTGAATCGTGGATGAACCCTGTACAGAAAACATTCACAGCATTAATTATTCATACATCTAAGCAGGTCTCTTAGCAACGCGACGATTCCCCTATACAAGTTCATAACGATCAAGAGCTTATTATGATTTTTTTGAGATATCCGAAAAGTTTTCGCGGTGATCTAGAAATAAACACGACAAAATGATGTAATGACTAATTTTTAATCCAATTTCAGCTGAAGTTGTTTGATATTAATATGAGATACATGAATTAAGGCAGTTAGTTGTAAAATGATCAGTATGTGATGAAAGAAATATCTGGAAAGAAACAAAGATTCGCGTGTAAAATATTTACATTGTTTACATTAAATAGAATTCTGGAACAAGCGAGCTTCCAAGGCAGTAATTGGAAATGTGATTAAAAGAAAGAGAATATAAAAAATAAAGGTATGAACAAAACAGGGTTGAATAGGGGAAAGAGGCCAAATGAAAATACCGAGAAAATTTAAATGCCTAAGAACGAGGAAGGGTGATATGAATAGGAAATGAAAAGGAAGTGAAAGAAAGAAAAGGATAATAAA
Source organism: Macrobrachium rosenbergii (assembly GCF_040412425.1). Lineage (NCBI taxonomy): Eukaryota > Metazoa > Arthropoda > Malacostraca > Decapoda > Palaemonidae > Macrobrachium > Macrobrachium rosenbergii. The sequence continues at coordinate 78,815,856 of NC_089743.1, forward strand.
TTCAAGTGGTCGAGTTTCTCATATATAATGTAAATAACAAGTTCAGTTTTGAGAATTAAAGTCAAACCTAAATCAGTTAAAACTTGGAAATATATTAAATTAAGGTTCTGGGAAGAGATGAAAGCAAAGGAGTTGGTTATAAAAGTACGTATTAAATGGAGAAACGTTCATAAACCAGAACTAAACAAGCCAAAAAAAAAAAAAAATGACAAAGGCCACCTTTGACTAGTTGCAGGTGAAATTCCTTGGAGAGCCTCTCTCCCCACCATCTCTTTCCCTACAACAAAGGAAAAAAGAGGAACAGGGTGAACTTTTGCCCGATCCCCATCCTGTTTTATATCGGTCTCCTGCGTCCGAGAGGAAAAGGCATGTTGTCGACCCATTTGTATGTCGTCGCAGTTGACCCCTTTTCCGCCATAGATGTTCGGGCTCCAGTTACCTCCGTCCGAATCGGAGGCAGCGCATTTGCATTCGTCTCTCGTGTGTCTTTCTTTGTTTGTGGCTGGTTGCTCCCTTTCATTTTCCGTAAATACCGTCCGAGTTGAAGGCAACATACTGGCATTCGTCCCCAGCGGAATTTGTTAAAATTCTCACCAACTGGTTGCTAATATTTGTTTAGGGAGTAATGTTGCATTTTGTAAGGTCCGCAATAGCCATTTTTTTTATGCTCAACGTTCTATATTATAGGTACTGATTTAGATGTTCGTGGGAAGAGTGGTCATGTAATATTAATGAAGAAGACGGTAGGAGATGAGGCTTCTTCTCCTAGTTTGGTAGACTAGAGGGAATTACTGCTCGTTTTGTGTGTAGGAGAGAGAGAGAGAGAGAGAGAGAGAGAGAGAGAGAGAGAGAGAGAGAGGATAAAAGAACCTGAAAAAAACAATGTTTTGCCTAGCAACCGTCTCTTCTGCGTTTGTTCACTGTTTTCAGTTTCTGTCATCTCTTTGTTTTGTTTATTTTATTTAGTACACTTGTTGATTTTTGGTTGTTTCTTGCTGGTTGGAAATCTATTTCTTTATAGAATACTTATCATAACAAACTGGGTTATGACATATTCACCATCTAGTGTTTCTTGCTTTTATTTATCAGAGCAGACGTGTCACTAACTCCCCTCCCATCTCTTCATAGTCTTATAATGTGGGAGATGTATAAGGTCCACCTCCGTGTCTTCATCATTCGATTAAAGTTCGAAGCTTATTCTACGCTACGCAGCTTGAAGACGTTAGTCAAAGCATTTTTGGTTTGCAATTTATGTTATGTTCTTCCCCTGTTTGCATGTTAAGAAAGAAATTTACTTGCAAATGTCGTCCACAATTCCTGGAACCCCTTACCGAAGATGTACCATCGAACTCTTCTCTACCCTATTACTTTCCCTGTGCCATTCATTCTTAGTTTCCATGTACTTTCAGACTCGTTTGATACTGAGGCTTTTTGTTTCGATACTTGTGTCGTCCCTGAATGTCTCTCCCCCTCCTGCTTCCTTGTAACACTTTGAAATTATGCGCCTTTTCACTAGCTATTCGCTATTGAAAATGAATATTTTTCTGAAGCCAGCTCAAGAAACCAGGGTCAATTTTCCGTTTTTACTAAGATGTTTACTCTAAAATGGTACAAGTAAGGGATTTGCCCACGCTATTCTTTCGTTTATTGAATATTATTTTCTCCCTCTTGCATTATTGCTATAAGTAATCACCTTGAAAGAAGGTGACTGGCTTTATTGTGACATTTATATTAAACGAAAGCAATAAAAGGAAGAATGACATTTGGTTTCAAATTTTAATTCTTTCATTTGGTAGTATTTTGGCTAGGTTGACGGAATTGCAATAGACCATTTAAAAATCTCTGTAGTATACAGTCTGACTGAAGATATTATATCAACTGGATGTTGTGTAGTCTATTTATCTTCCTTTCAGTCCCCCCTCCTCTTCTTAGCATATCTTGGAGAATATTATACAATTGGGAAAAATGTGTGCAGCATTCACTAACAAAATATTTATGTTGTCTCTCTCTCTCTCTCTCTCTCTCTCTCTCTCTCTCTCTCTCTCTCTCTCTCTCTCTCTCTCTTGGTTTTATCATGACAGGGTTGCTATTCATTTACTTTCATTGCATGCTTGTCCTATAATACGTCCTCTCGCCTTCCTTGCTTGCGCTCAGGTCTCTCAATAAGATTACCGAGAGTTTATAAAGTTGTAAATAGTCCGGCCCATTTAGGAAAGAATGGAGCGGAAAAATGTGCACACACATATATATTATATATGTGTGTGTTTGTGTGTGCGTGCGTGTGTGTGTAAGTATGTATGTATGAACAGATCGTTCATATAGAAATATGTTTATGCCTTGGATGAGCTGTACAGCTCTCTGCTCAAGTTTGGTAGGTCCTTTGTTCTGTCTTGGCATAGGCCTACATTCCGGCAGTCTAACCAGCTGTCAGTGAGTGCCAGCGTCTACTCTCCTGAGAAATAGAAGGGAGGTTGTACCTTTTTGACGCTGTCAAACGGAAAAGTTTATATAGTTCTCTCTCTCTCTCTCTCTCTCTCTCTCTCTCTCTCTCTCTCTGTATATGTATGTATATATATATATATATATATATATATATATATATATATATATATATATATATATATATATATATATATATATATATATATATATATATATATATATATATATATATATATATATATATATGTATATGTGGGTGTGTGTGTAACATATAAATACACTGAATGTAAAATCTGCAGGCGAATAAGAATTTGCGAAAATAGTCTATGAATATTTATGTGCTGGCGTATTTATTAAATTTATTTCGTATCTCACATCCTGAATCTTCATTTAGCAAAACAGTTAGGGGAACAAAACTCGTTTGTAGCTCTCTCTCTCTCTCTCTCTCTCTCTCTCTCTCTCGGGGGATCCATCTCATAGGTATTTCACTGGAATTTTTCCCGCTGTAAAGTCCCCTTTCCGAGCGAACAAAATTCAGTGTGAAAAGCCGTTTTCATTTAGCGTTCCATAATTCATATGTTTCAGAGGGGACGAAATATTAGGGAATAAAACCAATATATATAAAATACAAGGTACACATTTTACTATGCGATGGTGAGTGGACTTTTTTCACAGAGGCCCTACTCTCTCTCTCTTTTCTCTCTTTAGCTTGTAGAATCCTAAAATAAAGTTTTTATTTACATTTTTAGTATTTTATGTCTGTACAGTTTGTATATTTTCATCTATACATACATGCAAGCATATACACATCATACACACACATATATATATGTATGTGTTTGTATATATACGTATATACGTACATACATAAATTAATACAGACACTGTTCATAACTGAAAATATCAATGAATGTAACACAATGAAAATGAATCAATATGTTTAAATTATACAAATAACTATATAAGAAGCAATTAGCCATTTTTTCGATAGGGGCTGGCAACATAGAAAAGGTTAATACAATAGACAGTGGCACATTTATACTTTAAATAATTACTAAATCTAGGATGCACCGCTTTTACAAAAACTTTCATAACGCTAGCCGCGTCATACACACAGAATATTTATCAACTAGCTACACATCAAGCCTCTATGCACAAACTTGAGCCATTCGACTCTGACTCTTCTGTTGTACGGACTACCTCAGTTCCTGGATATTAAAACTCTCCCATTCCAGTAATTCTTCCACGGTGTCTGTCCATAAATTTCTGAGTCTTCCTCATTTTCCGTGCAACACTTCCGAATTACACATTTTTCACCAGCTTCTTTCCTCTGTTACCACCCTTTTTACTACTTCTTCATACCTTCAGAAGTCTCACTACATATACTTTGCTAACAGTTCAGCTAGACAGCTTTTTAACTTTCCTCAGACACTCGTCTTCTCTTAAAAATCATTTGCATAGGTCATGTTATCCTGCTTGCTTTTTCTATTCTTTGAGTAAGGTCCTTTTTCTTAACAGCGTCTGTTACATTTTCTTCCAGATAAGCAGGTGAATCCATTAATATAATTTCTCCACTATCCATATTGACATTCAGTGCTCCATCTTCCTGGTTTTCATTTGCCCACATAGCCTCACATTTGTTCAATTTCATTTTGATCTTTTTCTTCATACATATACTTTCAAACTCTGCCACTAATTTGTGTAGTTTCTTGTGACTAGCCCCAAACAACACTGGATTACTGCAGATATCAGGCTTTCCGCACTACATTCACTGTTCATTTTCTAACACCTCCACTTTCTACTTCTTGCTTTTCCTGTGATTTGTCGACTCCTCTTTCCTAAAGATATTCAAAGCCATGTAGCCATAACGTCTCGTTGTTTCATACCCACTTTTGCATCAAACCAGGTAAGCTCACAATAGATTGCTAATCCTCTGAACAAAATACATCTAGAAAAATCACAATTGTATCTATCAATTTGGTCTTAAACTTTTAAAGGTCCAGCTAAGCCAATTACAGATTTTTCTGCTTTGAAACTTCTTACATAACTTTCGTAACAATTCCGCTCTTTTCACTCCCTCTCTTTAGTCTGAATCCACGATGCACTTCCCCTGCTAATTCGTCTGTCATCTGTCGTATTTCCTCAATTAACATCCCGAATATATTAATTGATGATATGGTCTTATAATTTTTTCAGTCACCTCTGGCACATTTTCAGCTATTCAAGAGAACAATGATTCCTTTCCTCCTTGCTCTTTTACCCTTTGTATTCACTTAGTGACACTTTTACCGCTGTACCGCAGGATGTCGCATGTTGTGCCATTAACTTTCAGTGTCTTTCAGTTCTCTAACCTCATAATTACCATTTCTAAATTTGCATTTCCAAACTGACAGTTCTCCCTTCCACGATTTAAATTATTCAGGTCAGCCTCTCTTCTGTCTCCCTCAGTCAACTGGACTTCATAATACTCAGTTAATTTTAGGCATTATCTCTCCATGTGCATCTTTTAAATCCGTTGCTCACTAAACATTTTTCTACATGTATACAACTAAAAGAACGTTGATTTTCCTGGGTAAAGAACTCGCTGAGTTCTACTCCAAAATTTTTGACATACACAAAACATCATCTCTTCAGAAATTTTCCTTTTCATTAACCCAATAATTTCGTATACTCAAACTAAGTTCTTTGTACTTCCTCTTCATATATATATATATATATATATATATATATATATATATATATATATATATATATATATATATATATATATATATATATATTATATTTAGTTGTATGCTTCTCAATCACGAAGATAAAATATCACGATGCACTCCACAACGAAAATGAAGGAGAAACCAGAGGAAAGGAAATAGAGTTCTTAATTTGTCCCAACAATTTCGCCCTCCATCAGGCCTCTTCCGGAAGAGGCCTGATGGAGGGCGAAACTGTTGGAACAAATTAAGAACTCTATTTCCTTTTCCTCTGGTTTCTCCTTCATTTTCATTGTGGAGTGCATCGTGATATATATATATATATATATATATATATATATATATATATATATATATATATATATATATATAGTGTGTGTGTACATTATATATATATGTATAAAAATATATACATATACATATGTACATACATACGTATATATAAATATATAATACATACATACATACATACATACATATACATATACATACATACATAGAACACAGATCAGACGCGCAAGGCGGTCATTCATACGATGAAGCAGATAAAGGGCAGGATTACGATGCGATACGCATTTTGTTTTAATCCTACGTTTCGTGACAACATCGCCACATCTTCAGGGATTTTCTACAAAATAAAATATAATATGTTAACATAAAATAAGAGCTGATTATAAGAGCCAATAGTTGAAAAAAGCTAAAACAATTTTAATGGTAAAATTACAACTCACAAACTTAAATTACATGCACACTTGATTAAAACTGAGACTAGAGGTACAAAAAAATTATATAAAATCAAAACGAACATTTAAATATCTCGGCAAAATTATATGTAAATAAAAAGAACGCCAACACAGACAATAAAGAGCAAAAATTATACACTCATAAAACTACAGCTGAAGACAGCTACACACAACCAACCTTTCAGCATCAAAGATAAAAACACACTAAAAGTAAACAACGTCAAGCGGTACAAACACTGACAGAAAATTTAGGCTAAAAACAACGGGACAGCAGAGGAATGGCTGTTTAGAGTCGGAACTCGTAATTTGATATTTAACGTTTCCAAAATTAGCAGTTCGTTGAGTTACTTTGTTTGGCCAATAATTTTAAAATCTTCGTATTTGATGGTGCTTTTACATTTGATAATGTGGTTCCTTATATAAGAAGTTTCCTAAGCTACCTCTTTATGCCAGTTTCCCGTATCTACTAAACGACAATTTTCGGAGAGATTTTAGTAAGATCGTACATAAACATTTTGGAGCCATAAATCTGAAGCTTATACCTAAGAATCCTAAGACCATTGGCTCGCTCTTCAAGTTTAAGGATCGGCTCTGCCCTTTGATGACGTCGGGCGTCGTTTATGAATATACTTGTCCCAGATGTAATCTGGGAAAATATATTGGATCTACCTGGCGTCTTCTCAGGGTCAGGGCCGATTCTCATCGGGGCGTTAGTTATAGAACTGGTTGTAAGCTATCTAACCCGGAAACTTCTTATATAAGGAACCACATTATCAAATGTAAAAGCACCATCAAATACGAAGATTTTAAAATTATTGAACTCAACGAACTGCTAATTTTGGAAACTTTAAATATCAAATTACGAGTTCTTATATTCTTATTGGCTGAAACTGTTGCTGTGTTTTTTTCCGCAATCTTTACATATTCGGAATTATTTATGGGTCTTTAAAGTTACATTAGTTGTCTGAAGAGCGCATGCTGTAGGTTATATAACGTCGATCAGGATGACTGCCTTTAAAATTCTTCTGAAAACAGCGTCTGTCGTCGATAGGGTTAATTATAGGTCGTCAAAATTCTTATTACAGTTGTTTACACCGTTCACCTCCAACTGGTACGGGGTAGAGGGTTAATTGAATTTTCTACAGGAAATTTGTGTAATGAACTGCTATGAAAGTTTACGAGCTAGTTGGATGTTAATTATCAATTTCTAAGTAACGTTAATTAGACTTCTGACATGTACGTTTCTAATAATATTTTTAAGACGCTAAGATACTTACAAGCGTATATCACCTGCTATAACATTTTAATTTTTTAAGTTCAGCAATAAATTTTGTAAACAAGCTGAACTAGTAACAAGGGTTAAGTTACTCTTGCTACTGCTTTCATTGCTCATTATGGAGACGAGTATGAATAAATATTTTGAGGCTGGAACAGTTCAGTGTTACGCGAATGGCAATTATATCTAGTGTTTTTCGATCAGTTATTCATATATACCACTGTTTTTAGATTACGCGAACCAGCAGAGCAATATTAAATATCCATTGAAACTGATATTTAGAGAAAACTGGGTTTCTTGATAATTTAATTCCTTTGATTTGACTACCACGGCATTATTTGCTCCTCTTCAGTTCAAAAAAAGTTTATTCACTATTCTAATCTTAAGGACCTTAAACAAATAGATGCTTAGGTAATATGGTTTGAATTAGATTCTAGTTTCTTAAGACACGTGTCTTTCACAACATAAAATACTAACAACAGAGTTCTTAAAAGATTACTTACAGTACCTGAAACTTCTACCATTTATTAAACAGATATTTATTTTCCTGTTGCGCCTTTTTCCAGTTTCAATTTTAAATTAAAAAAATGTACTATTTAATCAATACCAGACCAGACTTCAAGCCTGTATTCTCATTACAAAATTTCGTCGTTTTCAAGATTGTAATATTTTGATCTGCAGTCCTCTATTCTTTATAAATAGATATATTTATCATCGGCTGTAAATCCAACGGAATGTATATAGAAACAGTTGTCTAACCCCAAGAGTTTTAATTAGCATGTCTTTGCAATAATGAAAGGCCATCAGTTTGAAATACTTTGAGCTTTTATAAACTTCTCATAATTTCTTTTTGGCATTTGTAATTTTTCTGTCTTTTGTTTCATCTTACGATGCGACCTTTTTTTATTACTTTATATTATTATTTATTAATTTTCATCATCTGTATTTTATTAGGGAATGTTTTATATATATTATATATATATATATTTATATATATATATATATATATATATATATATATATATATATATATATATATATATATATATGTGTGTGTGTGTGTGTGTGTGTGTGTGTGTGTGTGTGTGTGTGTGTGATTTCTAATGAAGTCAGTGGCATTGTTTGCTGGTACTATCTTTTTATCAAGATTTTGAATCAGTCATATACATCTTTTTCTTCTCTGGCAAGCTTCTCAGGAATAAGGCAAAATTATTCGGGATTCTTTCCATTTACTCTTCCTTTTTCTAGTCGACGTACCGTTTCTTCCAACTTTTCTCTCACAATAAATATTTCATGAACAATTACATTCAACAGCATAGACCTGTTTTTTCTCTATTTCACTTTAAACATCCACACTTGAATTTCACAATTTTGCTTCTATAAAACGCACCTCTTTCAAACCGTTTCTCGAGATCCAGCAACACTCTTTTGCCAGATGAATAACTCGCCTATTGTGCGGTACACCTCTCTTCTTATCCTACCACTATATTATATATATATATATATATATATATATATATATATATATATATATATATATATATATATATATATATATATATATATATATATATATATGTATATATATATATATATATATATATATATATATATATATATATATATATATATATATATATATATATATATATATATATATGTATGTATATAATACGTGCCTCATGAAGTTCATAAATTCTACTTTCCTGTCTTTCCTCACCTTTTGTAGATGTCTCTGCGTAAGAAAACTGAATTACTCCCGAGAAAGTGTGTAAGTGGAATTTTCTTTCCAAGTGTGTGTGGGCATTTATTTTCATTTAGGGTCATTAAGTTCTCTGATGAAGAACATACCCAGAAAAAAAGGAAACTCAGAATTGGAACCGGCAAATATAAACTTATGTGGATATAATGTGGATATAACTTATGGTCACGCGTTTAGAGAAGCTGCTAAATGTTAAATACATGCATACATATATGCGGACGTACATAAACACACACACAAACACACACATATATATGTGTGTGCCTGTTTTTGTAGATTATACTGGTAAATTTTTAATAGATACGTATGCAGTATTTATTAGCTACAGTGCCCTCTTAACTTCTCGAATTCTTCATATTTTGGAAACACTTGTCGCTACGAAGCCTAGGACCAAATGAAGATAAATGAAGCTATACTGATGCCTGGGCGAGACTAGATCTCGGGTCTGGGTATCAGCACTGGTATGTGTCGAATTCAGATATACTAGGTAGAACCCACTGGTCACTTTTTACCAGATACGTATGTAGTATTTATTTGCTACAATGCCCTCTTAACTTCCTGAATTCTTCACACTTCGGAAACGCTTGTCACTACGAAGCCTAGGACCAAACTGGCGCACACACGCACACACACATACAGTATATATATTTACGGTGGATTATTAGGTATTCAGTGCAGCAACAGCCCCTGTATGTCCTCTCCAAACTCCGTGGTATCTCTGTGTTAGAAATACAAAGCATGGTGTACCGCTGATATGTTCGTCCGTGACCAGGAGAATTATGCAAATATCATGCCTCCCCCCATATTCTCGCCTCGACCTCAAACCGCCAGTACCATCATCATTATTTTCTCTCTCTCTCTCTCTCTCTTTCATTCAAAATGAGTGAAGATATATTTTTAGTTGGAATGCGAATATCATTTCTCTTCATTTTACCATGATAGAAGAGTGATTTGTGAGTTCTTTAGGCGATAATGAGTGATATTTCTTGATGCCTTCATCTCATTTGCTGAATATTGTTGGAGAGGCACACTGCACCAGAATCACGCTTCTGCAGTGATTTATTCTTAACTGTAAAATACTCCTTGATTTTATGAGCTAGTGTTGAATGATCCCCTTCACATGTGTTTTATAATCAACGATTCTTAGGGGCGCAAGTAAACGAATAGAATGCCGAGGGTAGTTTTTGATGGGCAATCAGAATCTAGATAAACAATTCTAACACTCGTGAGTGGTGGCAAAAAATGACGTCACTGGCTCCCGTCTTGCCTCGTGTTGTCTCCCTTTATAACGTGAACCGAGTCAGTCGGCTATAGTTTGAGATAGCATGTGGAAGTGAAAAAGCTATTTAGTTTCCCATGCCGAATAATTGCTCAGTTTACGGTTGTAATAACCGAGAGGGCAGGGTATAAGCTTCTTTAAATTTCCTAAAGACACTTAATTAAAAAAAAATGGCTTCATGCCTGTTACCGTGCCGATCACATCAACACGTCACATACTGTCATCTGTTCAGCTCATTTCAGTGATGATGATTACGAAGATGACCTAAAGCTAGGCTCCGTAACCTTGTAGGAAGACCCTTAAATGTAATGCCGTGCCATCAAAGGTATTATATAAAGGTAAGCTGAAATTTTTCTATCATCATATTTCCAGCTGTGATAACCGACTAGGTATTTGGCACAGTTGGGCTTAAGTTAAACTTCAAAATTTCTGCATTATTGTTGCATTCTTTAAATTTATGCACCGTTGTTTTATCAAAGTTCGTGCATTATACAATAGAAAGGTACAGAATACTTGCAGTTAAATGTATGTTTGATATGGCAGGTTCAATACCGAGATGACCTACAAGTGAAGTCAGGCTAGAGTACGTAGCAGAAAAAGAATTGTTGTAGAAATGTTGTGCTCTCATGCAAATGAAACTTCAGTTCCTGGAGAAAATTACTGTTCTGAAGATGTGGGCGTATCACGTCAAGAGTTGCAAGAAAAATAAAAAAGTTGAATCAACGGATCAAAACTCTTGAAAAAGAGAATAAAGAATTAAGAATTGAGGGAATCACTTAAATTGAACGCTGAAAAACAACTAGAGCATGTTCTGATGCCAATCTTTAGCAAGACACGAATTCAGGCTTTTGCCACTCAAAAAAGTCACTTGGACAGACAATGATATTTCTTCTGCCCTAACTTTGAGAAGCCTAAGTTCAAAGTGTCATAAGTATTTAAGGACAGTTGTTGGGATACCATTGCCCAGAGAGAGTTGCTTAAGTAATAGGGTAAAGGCACTCGAATGTGAGCCTGGTATTTTTCATTCCGTCCTAGCCTTCGTGAATTCAAAGTCTAAAACAATGAGCCTCTGGGAAAAACTTGCTGTCAGGTCAGTAGACGAAATGAATAGATGAACTTTATAAGCCACACAACAAGGTTCTTGTTATTATGTTGAGAGGCTTAGTAGAGAAATGGAAACAACCAGTTTTTATAATTTTGAATATTTTGGGTGTACAAATATACTTCTTGACTTGATAGCTTGTATTGAGAAAGTAGGATTTAATGTTGTAGCTCTGCTTCACGATTTAGGATCAAACAATTTAAGAATCTGGAGAAAATTGGGGGTGGATCCCATGCAGGGCCAAGTTTCTTTTAAAAATCCGTGTGCAGATCGGAGTGTATTTGTATTTGCTGATGCGCCTCACATGATAAAGCTAATAAGTAATTTTTTGGAGCATGGATTTTGCACAGAAAAGGGAGATTTTATTTCATCTGTTTCCATATAAGAAATGTTGGATAAAACAGCAGATGAATACACTTTAACACCAAAACTGACTCAAAATCACCTTAATGTGTCGGGAACTCAAAGGCAACGTGTAAAATATGCGACTCAGTTAATGTCCAAAACATGTGCCGATGCTGTAAAGTTTTTAGAAGAAAAAGGTTTAATTTCCTCCCAAAACTGGTTGGTGATAGCTGATTTCATAGATTTGGCAATGATGATTTGATCTGATGAATTCCAGTGAATGTATGGAGATGTAAAATCAAGTAATGCCTATGGTGTGGATTTAGACTACCAGAAAGAAATTTTGGGTAGGATGGAACACATGATGAGAACTACTGTATGTGAGTGAAAGGTCATGCAAGTCGTTATTTAAGCTTTCAAAAAGGTACTATTATTTTTTCTAGCAAATCTTTGATTGGACTGTTTGATATGTTAAGCTCTTTATATAGTCTAGATTATATAATGACCCGGAGGATCAATCAAGACTGCTTGGAACATTTTTGGATTAATTAGGCAGATGCATGGTCCTCGTGAGTACCCAAATACTTTGAGTTTCAAGTATCGACTCAGATCCTTTTTATTAGGGAAGGAAACAAAACTCTTTAGTTATGAGACTAACTCATTCTCAGAAAATGACGATTCTCTCTGCATATCTGGTAAAACGTTAATCAGGTATAAAGAGCCTCCGAATGATGATGAAAATGAACGAGAGTTAGCTTTAGAACTCTGACAACCAGCATTTTGTTCGAAAATATTGACATTGACACTGAAAATAACGATGCAGAGGTCAGTTTGGAATTTTCTGCTATAGACAACTCATCAAATAATCCCCATGATGCTACTGAGGAAGAGTCTTTATGCTATATAGGAGGGTACATGGTGCAAAAATTTGTCTGCAAATATCCTGAAATAGAGGGGGAAAGCCTGCAACAGTGACCCTGGGAAAAAATGGATAGACTTTGTGAATAGGGGAAATTTGCATGTTCCATCACAAAAATTCATGGAACAATTAAAATTAATGAGGCAAGTCTTTAGGCAGTCCATGGTGACACGCTTAGGGAAGGAAAGAATTGTGTTAAAAAGCTGGCATCTGAGTTGCAGATGACGGTAGATGTTCCTACTGAAATTTTAACATTTTATGCAAAGATAAGCATTTTCTTCAAAGTGCTGTGCCTGAATAGGGCTATGAGAATTAACAAATATAATGATTCAAAGACAAAAAAAAAAGATGAAAAAAATCATGGGATAAGATAGAGAGAGAGAGAGAGAGAGAGAGAGAGAGAGAGAGAGAGAGAGAGATTTCAGTTAGGTATATTAGAGTATAACTATAGGCTTATTGGCATGTTCACTGACACTTCTTATTGAATATTCCTTAAAATAAATCATGTATATTGGAAACTCTAAAAAAGTAATGTATTACAGCTACTAAAGCTATTTTTTTTTAACTCAAAATAACGTTGTATTCTATCAAACTTGCGGAAAAACTTCATACGCTTCATAAGAGAGATCGAGGGACTAGTGGTGCGACGGGCGTCGGTGACGTCACAGCCTCTCGGAAGTGTTAGACCTGTTTATCTAGAATTCTAGATCTTGCTCTTGGGCGGAATAGTAATTGCTGGAATTTCATCTCTGGAGTTCGTCAGGTTAGTGTTCTTGGCTTACTACCATTTATTTTTATACAAATGACATGCAGTGTGGCCTAGAAAATAAGATGGTTGCTTTCAGAGATGGTATTACATTATTTCCCTCGATCTCATGCGATCGAAGAGTTTTGGTTGCAGATTCTCTCAACCGTTTGAGGTAAAAATAACACACGGTACAAATTATAGGGAATGAAGTTGAATGATAGCCAGAACTCAAAGTATAATTGTTAATAGGTCTAGGACGATGGATCCACTTACCCAGTACCTTTCATTAACAGTTTTTTTTAAGTACATGAAACTTGTCGCAAATTCTAGGTTAGGTGGCATTCTTATTTATATAATTTTCATAAAGTTATCTGGTCTTTCCTGTTTTCGTTTGCCCACAGAAAATGGTATTTTGAGAGTCTCGGATTTTTATTTTGCTGGGCAAAACGTTTTGTTTGTTGGAGGCTTAGAAGCTCAGATGTGGGCAAATACTTGCTTATTTAGCAGACAGAAATGAGTCTTACTTCATAGTTTAGATGTTATTTATCCCATATATTTTTCTTTTTTGTATCTCTTGTATAGTTTATTCCATACTTATGCATTTCTTTTTCTGTACTCGGCTGCTTTACCTATTTGAAGCTTTCCAACTGGGGATGCAGCAGGATGAGAATGATAATAATGAAAGGTAAAAAACTCTGGTTGAAGGTACCTGTAATGAAACAAATATCTATGCTTTGTCGCAAAAAAGGTTTCGTAAAAAAGTTTTCGTAATAAGTAGATATATGAATTTTATGGTTTATTACTATACATATCAGCCATTTTACAATAAATTACCGTCATTTACGATGGCATGGTACCCTGCATGTAAACTTGTAAAATTAGTTTTACTTAGCAACCAGTAATTTATTTTTTTTTATTAATGGCATGGAACTGAAAAATGATCATCTTTATCTTTACAAAGTTTTTACCAACATTTATTAACATTCAGGAAGACTGAACTTTAACATTCACACACTGCACTGATGTATCGGAGTACGACTCAGTTGTAAATTTATAAGCATTTTGCAGTCAAAATGATTATGTATGGATTGTGTTTGGGGTCATAAGGAGAGAAGTAATTGTAACTGCTTAGATAAGTTTCGTGAATCACTTAAACTGCCCTTGGTAAATGGCAGGATGAGTAATCACTTAAAAAGCTAACCCATTAAGTTTTCTTACAAAACAACTTAATTTGGGCAATCAGGCCCGTCTCTGTATCTTCACATTACCAATAATAAGACCCAGTATAAGTGGACACAAAAAGAACCAAGAAATGTAAAGTGAAATTAATTTTTTTTTCTGCAAATTCTGCGTTCCCATTCTCTCTCTCTCTCTCTCTCTCTCTCTCTCTCTCTCTCTCTCTCTCTCTCTCTCTCTCTCTCTCTCTCTCTTTTCGTACAGTACAGAACCGCTCTCAGCCATCCTGCCTTCCTTCCTCTTCCTATCAGCTTCCTTTTCGGCGTCCGGGAAGCAGAAGGAATAGGCCGAGTGATAAGTGCGCTGGATGGTAGGTCAACAAAAGACATGTATTTCTTTCTCCCCAATAATCGATTGGCGTTATCGCATTCTATGACTCGAATGGGACGTTCACTATTTTCTCTTGATGTGGTCTGGGCCATAGGCAGGATGTCTCTCTCTCTCTCTCTCTCTCTCTCTCTCTCTCTCTCTCTCTCTCTCTCTCTCTCTCACGGTTGACTGACGGCATGAAGTCTTATTAAATTACTGCACAGCAAGCTCTTTTTCTGATATCTATGATTTAGTTTTGAAACTCAGACTTTACCATATTTCATATATTTCTGTCCTCCTTTGTCTAATTAACTGCCCTCGTTCACCAACAGTGACTTCGTGTGCGATGCAGGTACAGAGAAAAACGAATATTTTGGGTGATGTTTATCCCGTGGATGAAATGATGGATGTAATTGGGTAATACTGTTTCTGCGAATGTTTCGTCGGCAGTGAATGGTACAACATAGCTGATGGGATTCGCATTTGTATGGTTTATCAACTCGTTTTTTAATTAAGAATAAACTGTTTGCTGTTGAAGTTGTATGGGCTCCCCTCCACCCCCTCTCTGCCTCGTCCCCTCACTCTGTTTTAATTTGACGGGATGCGGTGGAATGATGTCACCAGAGTTTTGGCTGAATTGCTTTTGTTCTGTTTGCCCATACTGCTTTATTATTATTATTTTATATTATATATTAGAAGGTATTAGTCTGTCTCTTGAACGTGTCCTGTCAAAATGAATGGCTGCATCATTGGAATTAATTTTATATTGAGTCCTCTCAATTTTCCGTATAATTCCTTTCCATTCTACGTTAATATTGGACAACAATTGGCCAGTGTTCATACTTAGGTAAAGAGAAACATCACCACGATGTTTACAGCAATTGTCATTCTCCATACAACAGATAAGGTAGTGAAATACGGATGGATAATCCCGTGGAGTTCAATAATACGTTTCCGGCAGATGGATTCCGGGGTCGTAGTTCAGGTATTATTATTATTATTATTATTATTATTATTATTATTATTATTATTATTATTATTATTATTATTATTATTATAGTCCATGGAGTTTTGTAAATTTCCAGAACGGTTTTTTTAGAACTTTATTCTTTTTGTGACCGGGTAGTGGTCATAATTTATTTTTGTAATTTGTCTTATAAATTTTACCTTATTATTTATTTGAAATGTTGTTCTTTGTCCATTATAGTTTATTCTTTACACTTAGATTTCCTTATCTTTACTGGGCAGCATTTCCTACAGGGGCCCTTTGGGTTTTAGCATTCGTCTCACCTGTAAGATAAAAATAATCATCACCAGGCCAGCTTTATTATAGTTTTTGCCATTATTGTCAGCATTACCTCAATTTTTCTTATTAGTAACTAAATTAAAATCCTCCTCATTATCGTCATAACCAAATTCACCATCATCACCATCATCATAATCATTATCGTCATCAGTACCAGCATCGCCTGTCATCAAAGAACGATCACATCTTCACTGTCGTCCTTCTCTACTTCATCATCATCATTATAATCGCAGCACTTTTTCTTTCATCCGTTCTTAATGGTTGGTGGGTGTTTATTCAGCTCTTGTGGGTTATGCCGTACTTGATAAATGACCCATCATATGTTATTTTTATTGAGCTTCTATAACCCTAAGAGACTGGGTAGTGGTTTATGGGAGAAGATAATAGAAGAATGCATATGAAAGAGATTGTGTTTTTCTGTGCTAGCATAATATATATTCTGGGCGACAGCATATATGCACCTCGGAGGAATTTAGTATATTTTATCAAAAGATTAAATTTTTTTCTTTTAGATTTGAAAACTGTGGGATGAATTAGATTTTTCTTTTATTCTTGTTCAATTTGTTCGTACTCTCTGTGCAGGTCTGAATTTTTTTGGCTTGTTCCGGATGTAAGCTCAAGTTTTGCTATGACTTGACGTTATTGCTTTGTGATTGGGTATGTTAAATGTATAATGAACGAGAGAGAGAGAGAGAGAGAGAGAGAGAGAGAGAGAGAGAGAGAGAGAGAGAGAGAGAGAGAGAGTAGATGGACGAAGGCAGAAAGGGAGGAAGATAGAGGGTAGAAAACGTTCATTTCTTAGTGTTTGTGTAGCCTAATTAATGTAACGCTGACCAAAATTTGTGACCTGATATCAACCGGATTGTAGTCACTGAAGTTTGTTTATAGGGATTTTTCATTACTCGAGACTGTCAGTTTGTGTGTGTGCGGAGATTTTGTTTCTGAATTATTAAAACTCTGCTAGACATGTGGATGGCTATTTTAATGTACTGAATTGCAATTTATGAAACGCAGTATGTGTGAACATTCATCGTGATAGTACTCACCATTAGTTGATTGTCATTGAAAAACTAGCTGGCACTTCATTTTGACATCGAAAATGGTAATTTATCAGGAAAAATTAGTTTTTTATATGTTCTTTTATACACAGTCGGGTATGAAATATTGTCACAAGAACAGTGGAGTTATAGTGAGCAATGCGATTTTTACACTGACATTTACTGTAAAATACTTCAGCACAATGTTAGTCTGTGACAGAATAAAATTTTTAATGTTCCTTTAATTATTATCGATATCTTAGTTGGTTCAAATTTTAACACAGACAAACACATACACTAACACACACACACACACACATACCTCGAAAATGTGTTGGAAATAACACGAAAGCGCTTGGTACTCCTTTCTTTTATTTTACCTGTGGCCTTAGCTGAATACAGTATGTTGTCGCACGCTATTTAATGACATATAAGCACACACACACACAGTATATGTATATGTATATATATATATATATATATATATATATATATATATATATATATATATATATATATAAACACATATATGTATATATAAACACATATATGTGTAGTTTTTGTGTAATGTATATATATACACATATGTTTATATATGTAGTATATATATATATTTATTATATATATATATATATGTGTGTGTGTGTGTGTGTGTATATATATATATATGTGTGTGTATATATATATATATATATATATATATATATATATATATATATATATATATATATATAAATGTTAGCGCTTTGCCTCTACACATTTCTCTTTCGGCTCGAGGTCACATTTAGGTCTCAGGACGAGAAACTGTAAACGTTTGTGTGTAAGCTGAGGGCAGAGTGAAACTAAATATTTAGACCAACATCCTCTGCTGGACAACATTTGATATTTTGAGTCTGCTGTCCATGCGCCAATCAACTTGGTTATTGCTGTGAGTTCCCTTCCCATGATATCACTAGTCATTACACCAGCCCCGCCCAAGAGCACAATTTCGTAAATGCATGCATGTCAACTCACGGGCAAAAGAAATTCTGACGCTTTTCTTTTTCGAGCTTTGGAAAAAAGTAAAGGATAAAAAACTAAGATACGAACTTAGATGTGAAAAAATTCCATATCAAATGAAGGTAGAAATTTTCTCTCTTATTTCCTCCAGTGGCTTTCATGGCCTCATTTTGACCTAAGCTGCTCGTTCCCGGGTAGACTCCTAATGTTTGTTGTTAGTTGCAGAGTATTGATTATTTGGATGAGGATGCTAGTCCCATACTCTGGAACCCCTCTACCCCACCTTTGCTGTTGGTCAGTGAGAATAATTTCTCCTGGCATCTAGCGTTTTCTGGTGGTCACCGTCCAAGAACTGATCGAGAAGAAAATAGCACATTAATGCCTGTCGTTCAGTAATGGTTACCCATCCAAGCACTAACCCGGCTGATCATTGCTGCATTGCACTTACAGGGCCACGGCGGAGTGGCGAATATTTAATGTAATTTTGAATGAAGATAGAAATGGAAAGATTTGCGATAAGCTGTGCAAAGAAAAACGAGACAGCTGAAAGAAATATGGAATTCGTTTTAAAACGAGGCGGGGTGGGTGGCCTAGGAAAAGGACGGAAGAGAGACCTGGGAAAAGAGATGAAGGGAGAGGAAGAAGAAAGTGTTCTGGAAATAGACAGAAGAATAGGCAAAAAATAATGGAGCCCCTGAAAGGAAGGATTCATAAATAAAGCAAAAAATAGAATAAAAGGAGAGACCAGTAGACATCAGAATGAAGACACCAAAAGAAGCAGGTATAAAACGAGTAAGGGAAAACGAAGGTATCGAAAGGATATGAAAAGAACGATGAAGAGAAATAAACAGAAAAGAAATGTCTTGAGGAAGAGGTCGTAAATAGGTGGAATCAGAGGATGATATCCGCAGACAATTAAGAGATTGTGGAACTGTGATAAATGTGGCGGAAGGATAATTGAATTGTAGCATCGTCCACTCCCACGATGAAATAAAAAAAAAAGCTTTGTAAGAAAACTCAGGTTATAAGAAAGGCACAAAAATGAGAAGATAAGAGATTGCGAGTTAGTTTATTTTTTCGGAGCTTCTAAGCAAGAAATAGTTATTTCTCAGAAGACTGATGTTTAAAGAAGGGAAGCCATAAGACAGATACGAACGAATGAGGGAAGTAAGGCTGCTGAAGTAAGCTGTACCTCTGCGTTACCAGACTGAAGGATAAATTATGTTAAAGAGGACTTTGGGCAACGGTGATAATGTAGTAGACTGTTATAAATGGTAGGGAGGAAAGAAATTCTAGTAGAAAATGTGATGGTAAAAATCTGTTAAGTTGAAGACAGAAACACAGAAAAAACAATTTAAAATACAAACTTTGAAAAAGCTGATTCATTTCTAGGGATGTCTTAAGACCCACTATTATTTCAGCGTATAAACTTTTTATATATATATATATATATATATATATATATATATATATATATATATATATATATATATATATATATATATATATATATATATATATATATATATATATATATATATATATATATATATATATATATATATATATATATATATATATATATATATATATATACATAAATAAACAAACATTATGCCATTTTTCATAAGAAGGGTAGCTCCCAAGAAAAGATGAGACAAAAAGAACTGCTACAGTCAGACTTCACCTGCTGAATGATGTATGAACCGTTCGTGTAGAAAGGTTCTGCAGCTTTAGGCACCTCTCCTGACTGTAGGTACTCCATACACCTACCCAGGAAGCTTGTCAGCCGTGCGTTTAACCACATACACACATTTTCATTCATATTTTCGTTATAATTCCCTCCTTCTTGGATGTTGAGGCCTTCCTTTCCAATCCTCTTTCACACCATTTATTCAGTAGTTTCTACATCATCCTTCCCTCCTTCCTCCTAACATGGCTGAACCATTTTAAGGCACTCTGATCCATTCTTTCATCTACACCAACCTCTTTACCCTTCTACATATCATATTTCTAACCCATCTTATCCCACATATACTATGCACAGAAACCTGTACAGCTTTTTCTCTCACCAATATCCAACATCCCCACTTTTCGTATGTAAAGATGAATTCGCTTAAAAATTTTTACGTATATTCCAATGGTGGTTCCCTTAGACACATCAAATGTCGACTCTGTTGCAGACATCTTGCTACATTTCTTGCTTCACCTATTTATTACTCATTTGTTATCTCATCCTGCTGTCTTACAGATTTACTCCTAAATGCTTACACAAATCAACTTTCATTCTTTCACATTCATAATCACTATTTAAACGTATCTGAACACTTCTCACCCTCCCAGGTCTTCTTATTCCACATATAGGACACAAACATTTCACCATTAAAACTTCAGCCTTTTTCTTAGATTTATATTTAATATCCACACTTTATCTATTTATAGTGAAAGTTGGCTTAACAGTTCCTCCGTAAATTCCAGCCATGGATTCCACAGACTCCAAGTTTGAGCCTTATCTTTTGCCCCTCTACTGGTCTTAGATGTCTATACAAATAATCTGTTTCCAATTTCCCACCATCCATATTAACATTCATTGATTCATCTTCGTAGCATCCATTTATCCTATAGCCACACGGTTTGCTCCATTCACTTTCAACTGTCTCCTCTCGAAAACTACTCAGATTCTTTCATTAGTGTCTGGATTTTCCCCCCATCTGCTGTCAGTACTTAACATTCCTCCTCATTCAATTCATGACTTATTAACTTATCAACTTACCTTTTGTGTCGGGGCATTCCAAGTAATTTTTTCAAACCCCAGTGTCATATAAATTCAAAAGTCAAGCAGGTCACCTTAATAGTTTATATGAGGTATTCTAAGCAGTAGAGAGTTTTTCATTGGAGGGGTGGGTAGAATTTTCGGCTAGCACGCTGTTGGCCCAGCGTTCGATTCTTCAAGCGGCCAATGAAGAATTAGAGGAATTTATTTCTGGTGATAGAAATTCATTTCTCGTCATTATGTGGTTCGGATTCCACAATAAGCTGTAGGTCCCGTTGCTAGGTAACCAATTGGTTCTTAGCCACGTAAAATAAATCTAATCCTTCGGGCCAGCCCTAGGAGAGCTGTTAACCAGCTCAGTGGTCTGGTTAAACTAAGATATACTTAACTTCTAAGCAGTAGAAATTTTTATTCCCTTAATTTGTGCGTTACAATAAAAAAGTTCTAATATAGTGTGCGCATAGTGCAATTTATACTTACTGTAGTCATCACTGATTTCGCATATAATAAAATTTTTATTATTTATTTGCTTGTTTTTATACATATTAATCTATATTTTGCTAAATAACTGTGATCCGGCTAACCTCTAAAAGTCAGATGGGGTTAAACGACTTTGGTCTCTACCGTACGTTCTCAACACATTTCATATCTCGTCTTTATCTGTGCCATCATTAGTTTTTACTAGGTCCATTTAGGCCTAACAAGTTTTTCCGCTTACTTTTTCAAACCTCTTGCATAACTACTACATCGTAAATATCATCTTACACTTTTTTTTTTTGTCTAAACTGCTACTGTTCTTCCCCTGTCAGGCTTTTTGCTATTTGTCTTGCCTTCTCAGTCAAAATCCTACCATCCTCCTTGCTTGGGAAGCTAAGCAGAGTGTTTTATTCTTACAGTCTCCTGTCTCATTTATCATTTTAAAAAGGAACAATTATTGTGGTGCAAATATCACACTAGGGAATCGGAATCAGACAAGGATGCGGGTTCTTTTCGGTCTTCTTTATTTTTAAAAACAGACAAAGTGTTGTATCCATCACAGAGAATAAGGATTTAACAACTTCAGAAGAAGAAACCAATGTTAAACAGTCGTAGGGTATTGCCTTATTACACTTCTACCTGAATGCAAGTGTTCTACCGTTTTTGTCAGATTAGTTATTATGAACTTTTAAGAGACATGTAAGACACCATATAATAGATCAGTTTTACCTGTAAAAAACTTGTAAAAAATTTGGTGTAATTGTCTCAAGGGTAAGAATGACGGGTTGATCACTAAACATTCAGAATGAAAGCGAAAGTTTAATTTCAAGAATAGGAGGTAGTTTATTTCATTATTCTCATAATATTTTCCTCCGCTGGAAGCTTATTGAAGCTTCTTTCCGCTTAACTTTTCCTCGCTGGCCTTGGTTAGGGATTAAGACTCTTTCGCAAAACGGGCGACTTATTCTATTTATACCTAACTTGGGCTTTTATGAATGTAAAAATGCACTAATATACTTGTTTTGGTATATGTTGTGAATAGGAGGATTTAATATACATGTGGGCACGCACATTATATATATTAATATTTATACACAAACAAGCACAAATATATATAAGCACATAGATATATAATTATATATATATGTATATATATTGTAATGAACTACTTTTTGGTTCTACAGGTTCTTTAAGATAAAAAGAACGGGACTGGAAAATCTGGCAGAGAATTGGGCAGACAAAGGAAGAGGGAGTTAAACAAAACAAAGTGGTTACCTTAAAACTATTTTACTATTAAAAAATGTACACTTTATACAAATGAGTCAGTAGCAAATTATCAAAATGAGTCAGTAAATGATAAAGTGAACACCAAATTAACAGAGTCAGTACATAAATGACCATAATAAAAATAAATGTGAGCAGTGCAATAAACAATACAAATGACCAACAATAGAGACAGTAAATTACGTTAAATAGAGGCAGCAAAAGCCAAAACACAACACGTCCACACTACGCATCGTACAAAAAGACAATCTTAAATTGATTTGGTGAAATTTAGGCTTTCAAGCCAAGCGCTGGGTACCCTTTCAGCCATTTATCGCTGAAGACAGTGGGAAGAGGGAGTTGAAGTGGCTGTTTAGCAAATTAAAGAGATCCGGAACATGAAGGAGACGAAGTACAAGGATCTAAAGGTGGAACTGGAAGGAAACCCCACAGTTGCAGTAAGAATTAACAGTTAGAGAGGTTGGACAACAAGACTGAAGAAAGGAAGCAGGGATGGAGGTAAAGTAAAAGCTAAAAAGTGGATGTAACTAAGGGCCAAAGGAACGCTACAAACAACCTTTAGTTTTGCCTAGAACGTCGTCTTTCAATACCCTTAAGGTGAACGAACAGTTTATTCTCTCCCTCATATTTTATTTTAGGAGACATGTTTGTAAGTTAATATGCATTAAGCAGTCAGCCTCTCGAGACGACCCGTCTCATTAAGATGATGTCCTTGTAATACCTTGTCTTTGTGCTAGCGTAAAAATGAAGCCATGAAATTGTTCTTTGATCTTACAAATTAGAAGGACAGCGTGCGCCCTTATGGCATGGCATATCATCAAATAACTGCATGAGCTGCGTATGAGAATTACTTTAGCTTCTTTTCCGCCCTTTTCAGGTTGTTTGACGTGCAGTCACATTATTTTTATAACATAAATGCCCCGTTTTATTGTTTATGAAATTGTTAATTTTAAAAAAATGGCCTTTATTTTTCTTATATGTATATACAGTATATATATATGGATATATATATGTATATATATATATTATATATATGTGTATGTTTTAATTAACGCATGTGTCTATACTCTCGCATGTCGCAATGCACACAAAAGGTACATTTACTCGATGAAAATAGTTGTGTGCCGTAACTGCATCTCATAGCTTTCGGCCTTTCAGAATCTATTGCAGATGCACGTGTTGCCAACGTTTATCTGAATTTTTATACGTATGAGAACGTAAACGTCGGCTTCATATGGAATGAACAATGATGGTTGAAATAGTTAAATGTCAAACATGGAATTGTTCAAAAGTATTTGCAGTTAAATGTTAAACCTTTAGTGAATGTTCATTTCGCTCTACATATTTTCATACTTCCCTTTAGGGAAGAATGCAGAGTTGGCAGTTTTTCTAATGTTTGTCTTTTTTCCCGCGTTTATTTTAGCCTTTCGATTAAGTGGAATTCTCTCTTAAGCTCAAGGTTTCCTTGAACCATAAAACATTCCTTCTTTCAAGAGGCGAGTGTATCGTGTCCTGTGGAGTAAGAAGTTCTCTTTCCTTTCCTCTGTTTATTTTTCCTTCAGATCTGAAATAAAGAATGCGTTGGGGGGAGGGGGGCGTCACACGATAAATAAGTTAGAAGAAATATTTGCAGTAGAAAGAGAGGGGAAAGATATTGCAGCTGTCAACCATTCTTGTTCTTTCTTTCTGTTGCCCTTTGTACGATTCGAAAGTAGCCCTGGTATTTCTTCATATCTTTAGTGTTCTTAGTCTGTTTAATGAGTACGCTTGAAGAATATTTTAAGAGAAAGGATCTCAAAACTTGAGTTTGTTTTTAGATTGATCGTGATAGTAATATTTCACAGAAAAATCAAATTGAAAATCATAATTAAGATTAAATACCTACATGGAGCCATCATCATCATCTTCATGTGTCATCGATATCATTCTCACCATGAACATATTATTAGTTTAACTAGTTCTCTGGGCTGAAAACTCATCTCTCATAGGGCCTTGCCGAAGAATTGTGGGTATGAGAAAGAAAAAATCCGATCTCGTTCAGGACGTTACATCTTAAGAACTTGATAAGTGGATAAACCGAAAAGGTATGAGTTTTAGCAACATTTCCCTCATATACTTAGCCTTCTTAAGAGTGAGCTCAACAATCACACAGTGTACATTGCACTGGGAATTTATTGAATATCCATGAGCAATACCACTCCGCCTGATGCGAAGGCGAGATAAAATAACTTCATTCTAACGTTCTTTTTTGAAATGAAGTATGCCATAATCCTACTCTGTGATTAATTAGCTTCAAATTATTCTCACAGGACTCTTCATTTCATATAGTTTGCCTTGTATATTGAGAATGAATAGAGCAAAATAGCCTTATACAGGGATGTTTAGTCATGGCAGTTGTTCCCTTTAGCTGCTTTATTCACATCTTCATTTCTTTTTTGTATCTACATAGGCAGGGCTCTAGCATATTTAAGTATTCATCCAACATTACATAAATTATGAACCGAACATTTGGCTAATTATAATAGGAATGTTTTGGGTAAGAAAAGGTTTCTATGTGCTTATTTTGCAATTTTCGGGCCAGTCATTAAAAAGGCAATAAAAATTCTTGGTCGCATATTTTCAATGAATATAGTGCCATATGATATTGCTGCTAATTCTGTCAAGAGGAAATGCAATTTTTATATCAAGAGACACAGCAGCAAATCCCTCACGTAATATCGATTTACTTTTGTGTGAATTTCAAAATGTGAACCTTTACGTCGTACTGGTTCTTTTGTGATCATTTTATGATGTTCAAGAGTGTATGCATAATTCTTAGAAAAGTGCTATAGTTGGGTGCATACTTTTAATTATTTCACTATTCAAGGTAGGACCTGAGTTCCTGCGATGAGGCGAATACCTAATCTAAGTGAGAAGAGCGAATGAGTCGATTAACTGTAATCGTGAAAGGCCGGTGATTATTTATGAAAATGCTCCTTGATCCAATAGTCGTTTGTTAGGAAAATCGCTTACTTGAACCTTCGCATAGTTATAAGATTACGATGCAGGAGAGCGGTGCTCATTACACTGAATGCGCAATGGTTTCGTGGTTGATTCAGAGCTTCGGAATTGGTCCTGACTCCATCAAGAATCTGGAATTCATTCTGGCGCTGATCTATGCATTTTACATCTAAAATATAGTTAAAATAAAACAGTTGCTGTATATAGCAACATTAGTGTTTATCTGTCAGTACCTCAAGTAGTGTGAAAAAGATTCTTAAGCAAGTTAGGAGCACATTTACTTTTTTCGTTTTACAAAGGAACACGTTTTTCCAGTTGAAATGAGATATAAAGTAAGGCCTGATATATTCCACTAATTAGTGTTTTCAATGGAGAATTGAAACACAACCAATGCACTTCAGTTGTCTGTCTCTGAAAAGGCAAGGTTTATAGTTCTTTGAGGAGAGCACTCTGGACGACGTGTAATAAATGACAGCCACTTATATTAAGAAGTTTTGATAATTATTGAGTGATATTTATTGCTAAAGAATATTTATTGTCTTGAGTACTTTCCTTTAAGGGACCCGATTTTCTTGTACGTTCCTGAGTAGTTATTGTAAATACGTACTTGGAATAAAAGCTCAGATAAGCTTTCTTTTTTAGTTAAACTGTGTAAATAACTTGGAAATCATTACCACATAAAGCCCTTTAGATAATGTTATCTCAGTCTCCCAGTCCTGTTATATGCCCTTTGCATGTCAAAGAAAATTGCTGTTGTAATTTGCTAGCTTTCAAATCGTCTATGAATGTGGTCCTGTAAATGTGTCGGTACGAGTAAGCCCAGCATTATCGTTTCGTTCCATTACTTCCCATAAATGGCTTGTCAAAGATTTCGGTCTTTAATTGTTAGGGTTACAAGGGTCTTCCCTGGCTTAATATGTGGGAGTTTCGTCATGTTTTTGAAAAACGTTTTCTCGAACATAAACGACAATATTATTATAATAGTACGGTTTTATACATGAAGATGAGTATCATGATAATTTCAAATGAGATATATACACAGCAGCAGAACTGCTAAAAGAGGTGGGAGCACATTCAATATCTTCATGTTATTTTTTCATTATAGATTAAATCTTCATTAGTAGAAATATTCATCCAAAATAGAATTGCTGTTATTCCTCGTTTGAGTTCGCTCAGAATATTTTAAATTTTTTGAAAATATGATCTATTGGTCTTTCTGAAATTCTGCTATCTTTTTATCATACTTCCATGATTTCTTTCCGAAATTTATGCCAGAAAAAATGTCATATTTAAAGTATTTTAATAGTTGTCATGAAATTGGTGCAACATTTTCTAGAGATGTAATTTTACGTTCCAGTTTATCAGGTCCTTTATTCATGGTATTAAGTCTTCTTCCTAAAGTGTGTTTTATCCTGCTTAATTCATTCGGATAATTCCTAACTACCGAGGTACAGTCACTCAAAAGTGTTTTGCAACATACTTCAAAACTTTTCGGACAACAGCTTATAATAGTGACAGCAGGCGCTATTTGCCAACTCCGTCGTACGCGCATGAAACAAGCACAGACACGACTGGTGCGTCAGAGAAATTACTTCCCTTTTAAGCTGGTTTTTATTTCTCTGTCTCATTATTATAATTCCCTTATATCTCTCTTTATCATTATTATAATTCCTTAATTTAATCACTAATTTTATTTGTCTCTCTCTCTCTCTCTCTCTCTCTCTCTCTCTCTCTCTCTCTCTCTCTCTCTCTCTCTCTCTGCCACCAAGTATCCATTGGGTGTTACCTGATTTTCTCCTTCTACTTTTCCATTGGGTTATTTATCTATGAAGTAGGAAGCCTCTGAATTTACTCCCATAAGGATTGAATGGATGACTAATTATAGTTTTTTACTTGACTCTTTTACCTACCATCATGAGCGAAATTTTTCAGAGTGTTTCGTTATTTTTCGTAATGCGGATTTTTCACCCATCATTCTCTTTTATATTTTTAACCGTATGATTAATAACCAAAATCGAATAAGAAAAGCACATTCCCTTGTACATATAAAACGAATAAATTATGGTTAGGTGAACGAAAACTTCTGGAACATGTTGCAAAACATTTTTGAGTGACTGTACCCAATGTTCATGTATGTAAGTGAAAGAGACTGATTGATGTATCAGCTGCATTGAGAGAAAAATTTAAAAAGTTATTAGTGGCATCATTATTTCTTTGTTATGCCAGTAGGGAATATTTTTGTAAGAAAATTATATATTCCCAATCAGCTTTATTATTACGGTGTTGTGCAGATCAAATACAGCTGCTTTGTAAGCATGAAATCATGATTGAGATGTGGTTACGGCATTACAGATCACTACTGACGTTCAATTAATTGATATCGTCCGTACAGAATGATCCCTGCGTTGGAAAAAATAGGTATTTGTCTCCTTGACATTTAAAAAAGATTGTACAATTTGTAAACCAGGGAGCATTGGCTGTATGTATCTCAAAATGAATCGTGTTTACTGAAATGTACTAACATACAAGTTCTTGAAATTG
Source organism: Macrobrachium rosenbergii (assembly GCF_040412425.1). Classification (NCBI taxonomy): domain Eukaryota; kingdom Metazoa; phylum Arthropoda; class Malacostraca; order Decapoda; family Palaemonidae; genus Macrobrachium; species Macrobrachium rosenbergii. The sequence continues at coordinate 78,844,145 of NC_089743.1, forward strand.
ATCAAATACTTAGATTTAATGTTGGTTAGATTTTTGTTAGGTTTATTGTAGATTTTCCAAATGATTTTGGTATTATCTTTTAAAAGATATTTGATTGATAAAATTTGAAGACTGGAATAAAAATTAATGAATATGTTGATAATTATTTTATTTATTTATATTAAGATTATTTTCAAAATTGTGTTAGGTGGATGACATACATGAAGTCATGTTAATACTTTATTCATGTTTTGCATTTTTGTAATTTTGGAATAGATTATTAGATTCCGTAGATTACTCTGTGTAAAGATTCTTTGCATTCTAGAATCATGTTACATGATCGTTATCATCATCTGCAGTGTTTTGGGAATTAGCCCCCGGGGGTATTTTTTGGTTGTTAAATTTTGCTTAGGGACACTGTGTATGGTGATATTTCTCATTTCTTATTTCGCCAAATCTTTGTTCTTATTGATACTATAATTTCCTGATCTGCCAGGTTCTTAATTAGATTTTAAACGTTATAAAATTAATGTCATACCTCTTCCTAAGGAAATGTAAAGATATCGTAATATTTTGTGAGTTAATCATCATTATCTGAGAAAAATGACAGGATTTCAGTTTCCTGAATGCTATTCAAGATATTATGTTTTTTCCCACTGCTGTGTTGCCATTTGTTGTAATTTCAGATATTCTTCTATATTTTCCTTTGTAGTTAACTCTCTCGTCTATTGACTTGTAGATATTTGCTTGAAATTTATTTTTGTAGTGGGCTGTTATCTAGATAAGTTTTTGGTCTGAGTACCGTAAGGGAAGCTAGTCCGACCTAATGTTTAATAGACCTTGACAATAAAATTTTTCCTTTATTCGAGTGCTCGAGTTTTTCGGGCGAGGAGGTTTGTCGTCTATCATCCTTCCACGTTGTACAAAAACGCTCTTGTGTTTCCATCGATGTTTCTAGTTTGAAAAAGGTTAAAAGGTATCGAGAAGAAAGTCCTTTGTCGTCTTCATATCAAGGATATCGGGGGCTGGAGAAAGGCTTGAGTACCATAAGGAAAGGTCACACTGTACTCAAGTTTACATAGCAGGGTTATAGGTGATGTGTGGTTTTGTGATATCCCCTTCACTGTGAGTACATATTGGTGGAACGTAGATTAGAAAATGAAACACCAGATTGGAGGTTCCTTGGAAGATGACTTAAATAAGTACTTAGATACTGATAACGTCACAAGATTTTTAGAGATTAAAATTTTTTATGATATTTAACAAATTATTTTTGTTCCTTATTGTTACTATTTTTTCAGTTTTTCATTATGATACTGAATGAATAACCTGTCGGTTCCAGTGCCAGGTCATCAGGCCAAACATTCATGAATCAAATCAAATCACCTCCAGTAGGAATTTGGAATTGGATCTTTTGTAACTACTCGAGCCCCCTCCCTGGTGGGTCAACATCATTTTGATGAATATAAAATATAACAAATCATGTTAAGCAGCCGTTAGAAGGCTATGTTGACAAAGCCGAATGAGAAATTCAAAAGTCACAACGAAACTCAATTTGCATAAAAGGGACTCTAAAACAGCTCATTTAAAGTCCAAACAATAATTTGTTATTTTATATTTCACTCTCTTTCCGATTTTATCTTCCATCGAAAATCTGGCATTTCTAACAGCTTTAAAGATGAAAACTGAAAGCAGATGTTTACTTTAAGCTTGATCCAGGATTTGACCCATTTCGCTTAACGGAAAGCACTTTGCGTTTGAAGGTCGGAGGGGAAAGTCTCCGGTTTTTTTGGTCCAATTTTTATTATTTTTTTTTTTTGCATTTGATGGCTCAGACGTATTTTACATAAAGGAAAACTCTTATCGCTACTTTAGATAAAAAGAAAGCTTTCCCTCTTTTTTTTTGGTTGGTTTTTTCTTCGGTTTTGCCATCCATAATATGGTTAATATTTTTAGCTCTGACAAAAGTGTTTTCGTTTTGTGTGTTTGTTTTCCTTTTCCGATTTTTTTCGGCGTAATATGGTGGTAAAAAGAAAATATGTTTCATAATTAATTTTTATTGACATTAAATTCATGTAATTCCTGTGTATTTCAGTCTTCAGTATATTCACTTGAACTCTTTTGATGTTAAATGGCTCAGTCCAAAATGGAAAAGTAGTAGCAGTCTCTTATGTAAATGTGCAGAGTGAATGGACTTACAGTCACTGCTGAGGCCGAGCATAATTTTTTCTCTTTCATATTTTTCTTTTTATCCAGAGGCAATCCCAGTACCCTTATTATCACTAGATGTTTTTGGCTGTGTTTTCTTTTTAAGTTGCTTTTCTCTTTTTGTTTACCCTTTTAAACTTGTGTACATTTGGTCACAGGAGTTTTTTTACATGTATGTTTGAGTAACCATTTATGCACTTAATTTCTACACCAGAAATATACAGCAGAGTATATAGTCGCTACCATAATTTTTCTGTTTTCCCGTCTCTTCTCACTACTTTTCTTTTTCTGTTTTCCTGTCTCTTCTCACTACTTTTCTTTTTCTGTTTTCCCATCTCTTCTCAAACGTAGGAAAAAACAGGTGTTAAATAGAAAAACAGTCGGACCGAAATAGGTGTATCCACCCGTTGATTACAAACTTTGAAAAAAACAGAAAAAATTGGTGGATATGAAGTTGAAATTAACCTGTTCAGGGTAATACCCAGAACAGTACAATATTAGAGGTTATCTGAAATTGTCAGAATATGCTTTACGAGGAGAGAGTTAGCTTTCAAGTCAGAAAAAGTATGATGTGTACTTAATTATTTTTTGCTATATTTAGTAGAGTAAGCGACTGAAGAAAAAGAGGCTGACATTATGGTAAACAATAGGAGACTCAAAGACTAGAGCCTCGATGGTACAGTCGGTTACAGCAGCAGCTTCGGACTTCGTAGAGGTCTGTGGCGCGGGTTCAAATCCGCAAGCCGACTGATCAGAGAGGCGGACACTTTGCTATCCGTGTAACACCCTGGGATTATGTATGTAATCAACGGATAGGTTTGCTTAAAAAGCAAATGGGTGTTACAGACTAAATACACTCACAAAACAAAGCCACTCCAACATCTTCTAAAAAACATAACAAACATCTCACACGTCTCGAACTCTCGACCTACCCGCTGCTGGGAGAAAGGGCGTTGGGTCTGGTATGATACATGTACCATACGCTACCGGGGTCTAAGCGATGTCAGGCAGGGCAGCCGATCGAGACTACGGTCTACCCCAAAGGCAAATCAAAAGTCCTTCAAAGGAAGGCATCGTGCTTACCCCATACAAAAATGGGAAAAAAGCACGTCAAAAGAAGAAGAAGAAGAAGAATAGGAGACTCAAAGACTGTTGTACAAGATGCAATAGAACTACGAAAAAATGTCGCCTTCACCGATAGATTTATACTGGGTTATATAGATCTCGCAATTTGGCTTTACATACTTGCTATTCCTATTTGTTTGGATTTGTTGCTATCGCTTATAAGCTACTTAGGTACTCTTCTTCATTGGTGAACTAAATATCTCCATATCAGTTTATATATCAATTTATTTACCTGTCTTTTGCGTCATTTTATTCTTTCTTTCTAACAGTCTGTATCAGAATATTTTTATGAATTCCCTTTTTTATGGAGGAATTCATTGCTTTTTAAAATTTTATAATACGTATTTCTTCACTTAAAAATAGAATTTTCTTTTTAAGTACCTATTCTAGTTCCTTTTTAATCTTTCTGTACTAACATAATTTTTTGTTCTATTAATATACTCTATCATATCATTCTGTTATTCTTTTTTAATTTCCAAAACAGTTTTAAGAAGAGTAGGTTCAGAGTTATGGTCCAAATAATTATGGGGAGAAAATTGACTCTAATTACCTAACTGGACTTTCGCTCATCTGCAATAGGTCGTGTAAGCCCAATTTCGAACTTTTTTTCCTAACTTTATCTCTTTGTCTGGTACAGTTCAGCTGATGCTCTATCAGACCACTATGTAGGTCAGCCTTGGATGCTAATTAGGGAGATTATTTCATTAGCTAATCTTATTATCGTATTTATATTTCTCTCTTCTGTTTCCTTTGATGGAAGTGTGTGGGCTTCCCGATCATACATTTGTGAAGCCGGATTTTTTTTTTCCATTATGTGAAAGTTTTTGGAATTAAAATTTTTTTTCAAAATCACTAAGAAATATAGTGGATATGTGTTTAAAGCAGTGAATACATAAGAATATCTGAATTCCTGATAGGAAATACTTGTTTTGAAAAGCTAATAGTCACAAATATTTTTGGGTAGAGAAATTGTTGAAGGGAAGAGGTATGTAGAGTGTTTTAGTACAGATCAGGAATAAGAATGAGATGAGGAACGATTGGCTAGAGATATATCGCTGATCATTGGCTGGGTGAAGGAAAGCACGAAAACAGAAGATTCTTTTAATTCAAGAGTGGGGGTTCAGAATATGGCTCAGAATGTAATCAAGATGAAGAGTTTGTTAAGAAAGCAAGAATAACGTAATTATAGGAGAGTGTAAGAAAATGGGTAAGGATGAAGATGCCAGAATCGAAGAAACAGATGGGGATTATGCACAACTCATGGACTGAGTCAGTTGCTTAGCATGTGTGTTTGTGGGCACAGGAAAAACAAAGTTGGGACTGCCAAAGAGATGCGTAGTGAAGGATAATAGTAAAATAGATTGAAGTGCAGATGTGGAATTAAATAAAGTAGAAAGAGAGATGGTGGCAGAAGTGAATGGATTGAGTAATTTTAAGTATTATTTGATAGAGAGTTGTTACTCGCCAGCCTAGGCCAAGCAACGTAAACGCTACAAGATGGCTGACAGTAATAAAAAAAAAATGAAATGCAAGGTGTAGTTATACACAGTGAACGACTAATTACATTTACTCAGTAATTAATAACAATAGTTTACAAATTAATACTAGAGGCACACGCGAATAACAATAAATAAGCTGAGCATGTAAAGATCCGGCGGTGCCGTGAAAGGTGAAATTCCTCGTCGTAAGAGGACGGGTCCACACGATGAATGCAAGGGCCAGCTGAGATTTTCCTCGGTCACTCATGATAAAGTCGTCCCTCTGAAATAGAGAGATGTCGAATAACTACAGGATTAGCGAGAATTGAAGCCCTAATACCATGCAATTGAAATGATAAGGATTCACTAACTATCAACGTGCCCACGAGTGGCACAGCCAATCGAAACTCACTTATATCGCACTGTTCACAAATTGGAATTAAACTAGCATGCAAACGATGGGTGCAGGCTGAGAAAAGGATCGCTTAAGGGAACAAAAGGAGGGTTTACTGATAAATGGAGAGAGAGAGAGAGAGAGAAATACACGGGAGATTACGTGGAGAGGTTCGTTAAAAGTCGAGAAATATATCAGTAATAGGAAAAACAGGACGCCAAAATACTCGAGCTCGTCTTAGGCTTACCGTGGGAGTCCAGAGCAACGATCCAGCATAGGGGTATCCTGAATTGAGGCCTGTCGCACATGGGGCAAGGGTTGGCGGACCTCTGGAATGGACGAGCGAGAACAATGGACGTCCGTTCGCTACCAAGGCCAAAGCACTTACGAGGACGAACCCGGGCACACGCGACCGAGCTTGGGACTGAGGCCGGAGCGCCTCAGGGTCCAATATGGCCGCCGCTTCAGGTAGCTCCTTCCGATCTTTGCAGCGGCTCTCTCGCGGCAACCTGGAACATGAAACATTTTGGCGGAAGAGGAGGAAAGATACAGGAAGGACAAAATGAGAGAAATATGCTATATGGGCAGCCATTTGCACTTGGTTTGCATGGGGGCGGCCATTTTATGAGCGATGGTTAACCTGCACATAAAAAGAGTATATAAGAAAGGTATTCTGAATGGTGTATGCAAAACTCAAGAATTAGGTCTGTGCAGCAGCAGACAATACTTTGCATTCATAGGAAGAGTGAAGGTTGGGTTGTCAACTTCCAGCTTAAGTAAAGGCTAAAATAAGTTAGTTTTAATTGCAGATGAAGAACTAAATTTAGTATATGGGGAATTGACATCAGAAGTGAATGAACTGAGCAGTTTTGAGTGTTACTAAATTTAAGGGATATAAGAAAGGAATTTCTAAATGTAGCAAGAGTGGAATGGGTGCTTAGGTGAAGAAATATTACTTAGGAATCAATGGTAGGAATAATTGCTTTCCTGACAAGGAGGAGAGCTGATATAGGCAGTTGCAAGAATTAGAAGGGCCTATTAGTATTAAGTGCAGCTGAATATTGTGTGATAAGATTGAGATTGTACTTTCTAATCTGTTACATTTCAGGGCTCTTCCATGTCATTATTATTATTATTATTATTATTATTATTATTATTATTATTATTATTATTATTATTGTGCAGGTGTACGAAGCAGTTAATCTTGTGGAAGTTTTACGGACGTATGTGGCTGGGGGGAGAAAGATAACCCTTACCAAACAAGCTTAATGGCCGGCCAATAAAAAAAAAAAGGCATCATGTACAGAAGATGACTTGTACCTGGTATGATAATATTAAAAAAAAAATTGCGCTTGAGACAGAGAGTAAAACATACCGTGTTCTGCTGGCGGTGAGAGTGTGGAGGGCTTGATGGAGAATTCTGGCGCGGCGAGTGACCTTTTCGCCGAAATGCAAGCAAAAATACCAGCTAATTTATCATGTCATTGTAAATACTGTATTCTATTTTATTTTCACTTAATTTCCTCAAGTTACGACTACAGCTAACGTTGTGAAACATTCAACACTGGATTGACCCACTATTACTAATATTTAAGAAAAAATTTGAGGGATGAAATTTAAAAAAGTCACTTCGAAACGTTATGACGAATTGAATAACCATTTCATCAACGTCCCCTGAGTAATTACGAACATTTGGATAAAAACCTGCAACTGTTCCTTACGTTTATATGCTCACTCTATTTTTTTTTTTTTTTAGAGAACTGAAAAGGGATGATTTGGATTGCTAGTCTCGAGTCTGGATGAAAAATTTCATTATATACCTTTTAGGAATATAGTGCGATGTTTCAGTTTATACGGGCAATATATTCAATTTTATGTTCTGATGGGCTTGTGCATCATCGGTTCTTGGCATTTCATGATAGTTTTCAGATAGCAGTTTTTGATGAGGTTGCTATTTTCAAGATCTTCCGTATCCTAGCTACGAAATACATATCAGTTATTTCACTGCATTGTTTAGCATAGTCATAACATGTTTCGGCTGAACGAGCATGCATTTTCCGTGATTTTCATGAGTATAAAATGTAGTATGGAGTTGAAGGTAAAGATTTTCTTATACTTATTAACATTCTGCTTGACAATGTTAGTAAAATATTTACATTTTTACACAACTCCGTTTCATTGCTATTCAGATCTCTCTCTCTCTCTCTCTCTCTCTTCTCTCTCTCTCTCTCTCTCTCTCTCTCTCTCTCTCTCTCTCTCTCGATTTTGTATCTCCGTTTCTTTGCTTATTTTATTTAAATTGATATAAATCGTTTGGTTTTGAGGTAAGTTTACAGAGAGAGAGAGAGAGAGAGAGAGAGAGAGAGAGAGAGAGAATAGTGTCACCCTTTCAGTATTTCTTTACTAAGAAAACATCTCCTTTGTTATTACAGCCTTTACGCCAAAGCGCCGTCTCAAAGACATATCCCAAGACAAGTTCATTTAGCTTGCTAATAATATCCTAATTTTCTCTCCGTAAGCGAGTACTTTAAGCGAACTCGACTTGCATACATTACCTCTTGCGTCTTCGGTATATGAAGGCAGCAAAGGCACATTAGGTCCTCGTGGGCTTGAGGCAGCGTCATCGTGGTTTCTTGGTAATGATGATTTCGAAAGGAATATGTGTTTTATCATGTTTCATAACCCATCATTATTTACAAGCAAACAGGAGAGTCAAAGTAGACAAACAGATGAAGATGTTGAATTCGCCTTTTTCGAGGACGGTGTTTTTTTTTATAATAGATCAACAAGGTGGTTTAATAAAAAGAATCTGAGGAACCTCGACGAGGGAGTATGCTCAATTTGAAGATCTCGTTTAAACACACGTTATTAGAATAATTATTTTCCATCGTATTATATATACAAATGCACGCATAATATTGTCTAAGAGCGATATCTTTAGCATTCTTACCTTTGATTGAACTTGATTGTTTTCAAGTATTTTGGCCTCGCAACAGTCATCAACACGGCAATATTTTTATTTATTGTGAATATGTGGATTGAAACCTAAAAGTATGTAGATGTCAACCCCACACTTTCAAGCTTTATTCTGTGCCACTGAATCTGGAGAGGAAAATAGCGTCCTAAATCGAGTTGTTCCGGTAGTCCGAGCCTTTGTGTCAGAGAGGTGCTGTCCTAAGTAATGCAGGATGCCTGTCTTGTTAGGTATTTAAATGAAATTTTCCTTGCATCATACCATGCAAATTTGTGTTTGTGTTGGCCGTGTTTTATACAGTATGTAAGCACACTCGCTGATATAATCTCCGGATATCCGAATGACTAATATAAGCGTCAATATTTGCTTTTGAAATCAGAAAACAAAGGACACTGTTATGGTATTTAATGAAAAGACCTGGCAATTTTGTAAATAATCGTCTTAATTTTTGAACTGAACTTTTGAACTGAATTCTAATTGTGCGTTTCTGGGACTACTGTAAACTATTTTTATATATGAAGGTAATTTTGGTCTCAGTTGCACTTGCTCTGGGTGTTCACGTTAATAGTAAAAATGAAACTGATTATGTTCGGTGTACCATAGTTTAGGTAGGATATATATATATATATATATATATATATATATATATATATATATATATATATATATATATATATATATATATATATATATATATATATATACAGTATGTATATATATGTACATATATATATATATATATTTATATATATATATATATGTATATATATATGTATATATGTACGTATGTGTATGTATATATTGTTGATGGATATCAATATGGTTTAGACAGGGTAAAAGGTATTTCTGTTTAACTGGGTAGTTTCTCTTTTGCTCTATGGAACACGTAAGTGAGAAGTTTGAAAGTTAATGGAGAAAATTGTTTGTGGTATGCATGGGCTTAGGAAATGCATATGATAGAGTTAATAAAGATGTAGTTTCGATAGTGTTAAGGTGTTTGATTGTGAAGGCATGTTAATGATATCATTATAATTATTATTATTGCAAGTCAAGTGCAACCCCAAGTGGTAAAGTATAATTCTACAAACCAAAGGCCTCATTAAGGAAAGCAGACCAGTATATGGAAAAAGACATTGAGAGGTAAAAAATAAACTGTAGCAAAACAAAGCAAAGCCAAAACGGTAAGAAAAAGAGTCAAACCAATAAGGTAAATGAAGAAATATACCATAAAGTGAGGGTCATCTCAGCCTTCTCAATAAAAGAAAACATTTACACCAAGTTTGAACGGGTAAGTCCCTACGATTCAGCTACATGATTGAAAAGAGCATTTCACACTTTAGTCACAACAAGGCACTGTAAATTACATGTTTAGTGAAACGTTGTGGGTGGTATAATCTAGGAGTATCTGAATGCAGAGGATGATCAGAAATATGAACAATTTTATTGAGCATACACAGTGAGCTAATTGAACGACTATGTCAGCTATTAATACCAAGATTGGGGAAGAAGTGTAAAAAAACTCGATAGTGTTTATGCAACAGTTTCAGATTTGAAAAAACTGTCGGAGACAGAAAAAAAGGAAAGATATTCAACTGATGGCAGAGCAAAGGATTGCAACATTTCCTCAGGGTAGACAGGCCTTCAAAAATCTTGAAGATCTTTTCCTGCACAGAGATAGTCCGGAAACGCTTCTCAAAGATGAATTTGCGATCAAGTATAACACCCAGAATTCTGAGTAAGTTTATTTCATAATAAAAAATCAGTAAAATGATTTAGATTGACTGGATCCGTTGTACTTGACCCACTAACAATCATACTTTGAGTTTTGTCAGTTTAATTTCATCTCTAATAATTTGCACTTTGTGCTAATTTTAGCTAAATCCCTGTTAAGAGACTCGACAACGATAGGGTATTACTTAAAAGATAGGATTGGTGCAAAGAGACCTCCATTATCTGTACAAGCAATAAGCCCTTTTTTTTTTATAAGGCCAAACCACATATTGTACGGGTATAACATAAAAGGTAATGGACCAAAAACGCTACCCTGAGGAACATCAGAGATTGAATTCCTGTAGTCATTATAGTACCCATCAGCTTCTACTCTTTACAATTTGTTAGTTACAAACTCGACGATAATACAAAGATGGTCAACCAACTCACATCTGTCCAAGTTTGAAACCAAAGGTCTCATGATGTAAATAGTCAAAAACAACTCTACAGGAGCTTTATAATCAGAATCGAAGGATTTTTGCACGGCTCTGGAAATTAAAAGAGGAACATTTCAAATATTCATGCCCTTGCGAAATACAAACTGCTATCTATGGGAAGATTTCAGTATCGGAATTCAGATTATTCAGACATTATACCAGCAGATATATATATATATATATATATATATATATATATATATATATATATATATATATATATATATAAATATATATAATGTTCGTCTTTCAATTGCTCTGTTCCGAAGCCTTATAAACGTTGTTTCCTTCTCTTCCCATCTCACTTCTCTAGCAGAGCCTGTTCCCCAATGCGTACTCATGAAAAGTCCCTCATATCTTTCTCTTTTTCAAAGAGGCTCTTCTCTCCTTGCCCTCTTTCCATTCTTCCTCCCCTTCCCACACCCACCCCACCGAATAGTCCCCCTGTGTGGACTTTTTCCGACGCTTGTGGTGCATTTGTGATGTTGGGTCTTTCAGCGAAAATCCAATTTGCAGCTGCACCGGCCGCTGGTCGCTTCCGGCGGTGAATTTTAAAGTGTGAATTGATAACAGTGCAAATTCTACTCCCCTGTTATTTTTGTAGTTGTATTTTTTAATGTCATTGTGGGTGTAAATTGCTCTTCCATTCATTTATGTGTCTACAGTCAGTCTTTGATAGAAATAATGCTTCGTGCGCCGGTGTAATTTTTCCTGAATTTTAGAAAAATTCTTGTATGATGAGAGTTTTTGTGACGTGCACGAAGTGGCCAAAGGTATCGTATGTAAATAGTCTTCGTGAACTCGTTAAAATAAAGGTATTGCTTTTCTCTGTTCTTTCCTTTCCCACTCCCAATGCACGGTTATCACAGATGCGAGTGCCATTCACTCCTCAGAATAATAATAGGAAAATATAGTAATGAATCCACGCCTGTTTAGAATATCCAGAATGATGACCGTAATGCTCGTGATCGTGAGGTGAATTTTATTTTTAAAAAAATCAACAAATACTGAGTAACTGAAGTTTTCTTAAGCTAATATTAAACAGTGGTCAGGGGTGCGTTTGGGCCGTTGACTTTTATCAAAAGTCACTTCCTTTTTTAAATCGTAAACATGCACACAAATAAATTCATTCTAGGAGTATCTGGCACTTTCACTCGCCATTCTTCGAACATAGCCCTTCTAACCAAAAAAGAATGGATCATTGTGGCGTGGTCATGATCACCCACGCATCTCTCCATTCCTTCGTTGAAGGTTCCTTTCTTAGCGATTAGGAGAAATACTTTTTTGTCTGTTATAAACGTTTTCCCTTATTAATCAGGAATGCCACGAAGCAAAACAACTGCAGAGTAAGGACAAACGTATTGAAAAGGGTATTACGACGCTGTTGGCAGCGCACAACATAAAACAGTATCAGCACTTCAAGTTCAACAGCCACATTTCCTACTCCCACAGATGGTACGAGTGCCTCTCAGCCAGTTGATTGGGTGATACCACCACCTCTTGTTCGTAGTTGCTGACGAGAGAAAATAAATGAGGAAGCAAAACATTAATGTCTGCCCTATTTTTTTCATTTTCCTTTTACCTAGTCCCCATTTGTTTATCACTTTTATAATACCTGTATATATGCCTGTTCATCGATTTTGACAAACATGCCCTCAAAACTTAGTGTATTCTCTGGGAGGTCAGTGACCAGAACACCTTGGGCTGAAACCCAAATCTAACTCTTAGCTTCTAAATTCGTAGCTGGATGAGAAGGCGATCTAATTCATTGTCTCGAAACGTCGTGCCCTTGTGGAAACGACAGACATCCATGAGATTATGCTATGTCCAACACATAGGGAAATAATGCAGGGGCGAGATGTGACAGGGGAGCCCAAACAGCATTGAACACGATACTGCTTTACTCTGGCAGTACCACTCTAGGTCTAAGGGAGGGTTCGGTGGCTGACCTTTTATAATTCATTTAAGGTACGGTCGAATTTTATTGTACCTGTTGCAGAGCTGCTACATCATCATCAAGAATACAATATTGCAAACACGTAATCACTGCACTGCATCAGTCATTGATAAATCTTTTATGGAGGCGAATACAAGAAATGCCTTAAATACTCTTGCATAACAGCCGATTGGTCTCTCACCGTATCCCCTTTTCGTTTTTCTGCGTAAACTGGTAGAAATTGAAAGCCACATATTTTTCTAAGAAAACGCGCCATTCTTAGCTTTGTGATAATTACATTAATTTCCTATAACTTGGTTAAAGGTAAATCTAATTATTCCATGCTATATGTCAAAGATAATTTTCTTGAGTATTTTAATCCAGTCTTCAGGAATCCGCTGTAAGTGTGCGATGGGTTGGAAGGCAATGTCTATTCCATATTTGTTTGGTCTTGGTTGCTGTGAAATTCTTATTTTATTAGATGGAGACAATTGCTTGGTTGTGTTTTAGGAAAAAGGTAAAAGCAGTTAAGTTCGTGGATCTTTATCTATCGCGGACTTTGGGGACTGTGAGATCCGCCTCCTTGGTGGTAATATTTTCACCGCAAACATGGATGCAAAAAGAATAGAAAATATATGACAACTGAAACTCGGTTAAAAGACACTGTACCCGAGCTAAAAAGAAAATTTTTGATTGCCTGGTAACAATATTGGAACACCACTGGGGAACTGAAGAGGCAAATTTGGCATTTGAAATTGTTTTGAACTCCCAGTAGCAATAGAACCAAAGAAAACAGGTCAAGTGAAGACCATCAACATGGATGTTGTAAAAAAAAAATAATTAAGAAAGCAAGGAATACGAGTTAAGAAACTTACATAAAAAAATATGACGCTCTCTGACACTTTGCCTTTCGAACAACTAATACCTCATAAGAGGTGACCCATGGTTTTGGAGGTATTATTAAGAAAAAAATTAAAGCTTTTTGTGAATAATATCATTCATGTGTACATTCTCTTTCATAATCG
>NC_089743.1:78862470-78907470 GCF_040412425.1 Macrobrachium rosenbergii
TGAATTTTGTGTAAATAATGGAGCTCCAGCTAACCATATCAAGTGGTACAGGTGTGATAAAGGTAGGGACCACGAAGCACTGCTGTTATGGACTTTGTAAGAGTGATATTTCATTCAATACTTCATAACACGTTTTTGTTCTCATCTTTTTACAAGCACAGCCTTGTTTCCCACTACTGGCAAACCACGGCACTCCAACCAACGTTTAAGCTGACATACTGAATGATCTAGCACTCTGCTAAACACAAAAGCAGCGCCAGGAACATCAGTTTCTTTCAACAATGTTGGAAACTTCCTGCTGAGTACATTACAACATAAGTCGAACTGATTTGTTTGTCTGACCTTGTGTAGCTGTGTGTAGCTAAGCACAAAGTGATGACGCAGTTGCCGATCGCTGCTATTAAATTGTACGTCTGACAGCACCTGGAAAAAAAGTTGGAGAGTCAGGTAAAAAATGAGAATAAACCCAGAAAACTTAAGGAAAAGGTGACGTAAAAATGAAAATTTCATTTGTTTTTTCTGTGTTTGCATGTCTGTTACGGGTGATGGTTTGATTTTGAGTTATAAACCTTTCTGGGGTGATGTAGAGGCCACGTGCAAAATTTTATCTAGGTCTGTCAAGCGGTTTGGATTTCTATGGTGGACAAACAAATATACTAACATTCACTTACATATATATACACTGTATATATATATATATATATATATATATATATATATATATATATATATATATATATATATATATATATATGTATAATAATAATGTGTGTGTGTGTGTGTGTGTGTGTGTGTGTATGTTTATACATAATATATACAGTATGTGTGTATATATATATACACACACAATTATATCTATATATATAAAATTGAATGTTTGTATGTTTGTTGCACTGTGAAATCCAAATCAGCGACAGACCCAGACAAAATTTGGCATATGGCCCCTATGTGACCCCAGGAAGCATAACTCAAAATCAAACCCCTGTCCCATGACAGACATCAAATGCAAATAAACTGAATGAAATTTTCGTTTTACCAATTCTGTCAGGTTTTCCTTCGGGTGCTTTATAAGTTAATGGTCATTTTTTGCCTGAGCACTCTAGGTTTTCTTCCAGGCATTATTATGATTAACCTGCAATAATAAATCCTTTATTACATAAATTTTTAACAGAATTTGTGTGAATTTTGATCATAATTTACGTTATTAATATAATTGTTCATTACCTCGATAAAATCAGCATTGAAAACCTGTATTGATAATTTCTATAAGTAGAGATCCGCTTTCTGTAGTAACTGGAGCCGAAAGTGCCTTCCCCATCCGCGCATGTGTAGTAGCTGCTGGCTAACCTCGACGTGGAAGATATATAGCGTTTCCTTTTTTTTATTCGTTCAAATGCGAATTTCCTCATTGATTTGTTCGTTTCTAATTCGTTTTTACCTTCGAAATTCGCTATAGCGACTGCTTCGTGGCGTTGCGGTGACGCATTTCGTTATGAAGTCGGTTTAAATGAGGTCTGTAATTAATTATCGGGCAGTTTGAGCTTGTAACAATCCTCAGTGCCCTTTTTCCCTCTCAGTAATTAGTTAGCTATGTGTTCTATTTGACTACCATCTGGAGATGTCTAGCTGTATTTGTGGAAATTCTTTTGTAGAAAAACAGTACTTTCCTATTTCCTATTTTCGATTTATCCTTAGTATTTATCAATTAAATGATTCTTAGTGCCCCATATGCCTGGGACCATGGTCAATTTCTCAATTTTTCGTATTCCTTTAAGAGGTAGAATCTAGAAAGGATCCATTGGCTAAATCCACTAAAATATAGCTAGTTCCTTGTAGCGTTCAGTTCCTAGCTGACTAATTCCAGCGACACTCGTTGTACACCAAGGACCCTAACTAGCATCCTGAATTGTTATATTATTTACTCATTCAAGTTTTATAGCTGCTCATTTTTAGTTTTCGATTTAAACACTCAACACCATTAATACTGTATGTTCATTACTGCTTTTCTATTAATATTATAACACATGTCTGCAACTTATCACCCACGCATCATAAATAGTTGAATACAAGGCAACAACATACCGGTAGTTCTAACTAGTGCTTTGTACAATTATTCAGTATGTACCAAAGGTTTGCTCTCTACTTACGGTGGTTGACTTGTTGTCAACTATTCATATATATACATATATATATATATATATATATATATATATATATATATATATATATATATATATATACTATAAGTTATCGATGAGTGTTTGATGACTTTTAATGTGTAGTGTGGACGCACCCTCTGGGTCGTGACCTGTCGTTTGTTTTATCTGTTATGTAACAGTCGTATTTTACGATAAAATAGAAGAACCTTCAGAATTGTTGAAAGTATTCTGGTGACTTCATATCCCTTTTTTTATATTTTTACAAAGGGGAAATGAAGCCAGGTATCGAAAGAATTGGTATCTTTTCTCTTTGAAGTATGAGTAATTAGTACATATGGCATGTGAAAATTGCATACCCCGATGCACCACAACAAAATTCGATGCATACCAACAAAAATGTTGAAATCAAAAGTGTATTGGGGCTTTGACGAACCGAAGAGAAAATAGTTTTGTTAATTTTTTTATTTAGGTTTTTAAAAATTTTACAGGGTTTTTTAAGCTTTGGCACTGCCATGAAAAGTGGAAGTTTTGTAGTTTTGTTTCTCTGTTGGCCGTGTTGTGCTCTGTTGCTCATTTCGAAATAATTAGAGGTCAGAAGTTCGGAGGAACAACAGTCATAATTAGTAACACAAACAAAATATAATTTTAGTAATCACAAGACAAAGGCAACTCCGAATATGTAGCCGACTATGAGGCACAGAAGCCCTCGAATAATATATGTATTATTTTAAAGTCTGTCTGAGTGTTAACAAAATATTAGAAAGATTGACGAATAGAATTTTGATGAAACATGGCAGATATATTCGTCATACGACCCTCAACAGAATTCGGATCAGAGTTGAAATGTGTTTCGCGAGCACATAATTGCTAACATTGAGCCAATTTCCCCCCAACTTTAACCATCTCGGGTAGGTCACATATTGCGCATATCTGAAGTTTCATCAAATATTGATAACAAAAACAATGATCATGAAGATTCCCTTTTTGTTCGTCCGTGCTATTTCAGAATCCACTGTTGGTACGTGTGTTTCTGATGCATTTGTTTTTTCATGCGTCTGAGAATGAAAACGCCAGTTTTACATGGGGTCAAAAATGTTGCTTTAAATTGTTTACCATCAAATTTGAAATTGGTCGAAATTGTTTACAGTTCAATGCTAAGCCTTCAGTGATTGTTCATTTTGCCCTACATATTTTCGCAAATCCCATCAGGAGAGAGTTGCTGGTTTCTTGTTATTGTTTGTTATTCATCATTAGTTTAGCATTTTACCTCAAGTTTATATTAAAACTCATTATATTTCCGTTGATTCATATTCTGAATTCTGTCCTTGCCTCATTGTTCCTTATTTTCATTTATCACTCCCCTCCTAAGAATTCGTTCTTATTCTTTCCTTCTTTATAATCTAAAGAGAGGATTTAGATAAGATATGTCAAGTGAAAAGATATACAGTAAAATTCAAGGTATAATGACACAGACTTTGTTAAGTTTTCTCATTCAAGGGGATGTGTCTTTTTCATGTGTTCACTGCTGCAAATATGTTTCCTGACAGCGAACTTCAAACCTTGAAACTAGTTTTGACGATTTATTTTATTGATAGGGGTTTTAGCGAAGAAAACTAAGATGAAAATTTTAATTCAAAGTTTATTAACCACTAGGCGTTATCATCATCTTTATGATAATAAGGTAGAATAACAAAACACAGCCTTCACGCTGGACTTCTAATTTTTAATCTTCTCAGTGATATGCAGATCAGATCACATTTTAAACTGCTATGTAACCTGGAAGCATTTAATTCCCGACATAACTTACGAATATGTTATTTGATGTTTATTAACTGTTTTTACACGCTTTTATTTACCTTCACTTCTTTCTCTGTCTATTTGTTTGTCTGACTGTCTGTTTGGGTCAAAACTTGAAACCGATTTTTTACCCACTTCTACCAAACCGATTTTGTCCAAATTTGTGTACATGTTCAAAGTCGCTGACAATGCAATATTACAAAAAAAAAGTAAATAAAAAATTAAGTACTACTGCAATTTTATTGTTGTGCAGTATACAGATCACCTAGCCAAGAGATTATGCTTTCATAGGTGTGAAACATGCAGTGTCGGGACCGTAGATTCGTGCTCTTTCGTAACGACAGTGCAAACTAGCGAGGATGGGGGCTTTGCAATCGGTTCAGTCACTCGGTGATGCAAGCAGTACTTATTCAACTGTCAAACACTAAAAAAATCACAAGCAAAGCTAATTAAAAAAAATTTTAAACCACACTTTTATTTCAAAATGCACCAAAAGTATAAAATAAAACATTCTGTGATCCACAATATTAATGGTTACTTACGCCTAAACATAAAAGCGAGGGGCGCCTATTTGCCTAATCTTGTATTCTTTTCCTTGCTTTCCTTAAAAAAACTCTCTGGTATGCACGACGTTTATGTTGTTTTATGCCTGAACGTAAAATCGTGGGCTGCTTACCCTAACTTGCATACAATTCTGTACAGACATGTATTGTACTGTATTGTATTGAAAACGTACTTTATTGATGCAATGTATATATACAGACATAGGTAAAGAAAGAGCCCTATGGATGCAAAATTTGACGTCAGTAATGCGAATTGTCAGTGACTTGTATAGCCTACTCTTCATGGTTCTTGAGAAAGCTTACCAGGTATGGAACTAAATTACAGGCAAGTCTTTGATAGCAATCACTATACCGCCTTCATTGATTTCTGAGACCTCTTCCAGGCTTAACAGCTTACACCATCACACTGAAGTAACAACGAGATTTAATACACATATCCATGCTAACATGAAATCTGACTCACGGAAACTCCTCAATTTAAATATGTCTATGGAATTGTATGGAAATTAGGTGAGTTCGCGCCCCACGCTTTTATGTTTAGGCGTAAGTAACCATTAATATTGTGGATCACAGAAAGCTTTATTTTATACTTTTTGGTGCATTTTGAAATAAAAGCGTGGTTTAAAAAAATCTTGTTTGTTATTTTTACTTATACTCATCTATAAATGTTCCATTTGAAGGTAGCCTTTACAAAAGCTTGTTTGGTGAAGAGCTGAAAAACGAAAGATGTTTACTGACAGCTTCGTCCAAAGAGTAAAGCTATTTCGTATAACAGAAAACACTGCGTTTGAAGGTCGGAGACACGAGTGTTGTTGTTTTATCCGCTTTAACTGTTTATAAACAATAGGTTGTAATTTATTTTCCTTTCATTTAAGCGGATGGAGATAATATTGCCGTAGAGGTCAGAGGAGAGTTATTTTTATTTCGTGCTTTTTGCCAGTCAAGTTTTGAATGGCTATTTTCGTTTCATTATCTTGCTTTTGATTTTCACTCACGCAATATTTTTTTCAAATTTTTGTCGTATGTTTTGTTCATTTTTGCTGTTTCTCTAGAACTAGCAGATTCGATACCTTTTCTCTGCCGAAAGAGCTGCATTTCTGTCTTATTATTTTGATTTTGGTTGTTATTAGCTCAATTGTTGAAGTGCAGAAGCTGTACCCCTTCGCCATCGTTGGCTTCGATAATGAGTTCAGAGGCTCGAGCAGACTAATAAGAAGATTTAAAACGGTAATTGTTAAACTCCTGGATAGATTAAAATTCACATACTAAGTGCACTATAACTTGAGCATATTAGATAATCTGAGACTTCTATGCATCCTGTTTTTATGCTGAAAGGATTAAGAAATGTTTTTATTTGTTTTTGTAGTGTTCCAATTAGGCGATTTTGAACTTTCGTTGTCTTTTCATGTACCTAGTGTGTTTTATATTTCGGTGATTTAGGTTCCAATTGCTGAAATTATGCAAGATCAAAGTTCGAATGAGAAAGATATGAGCATAATTGCGTTTTAAATATCGATGATGATTCTTCGAATTTGTTCAATTTATGGAGGTAAATACTGTACAGTATTTAAGGAGGAACAAGAATAATGTTAAAAGTACCAGAGTGTGGGGTTATAGTGATAACGGCATAACTGCTGATGCAATTATGATAACTCAGTTCTCATAATTTTATGGAGAGTTTCTCTTAAGAGGAAAATCAATCCAGATTATGATAGAATTGATATGTTTGTGCCACGAAAATATTTATATTAATGAGCTTTCAGACGGATGGAAATATTGTCACAAAAATGAACTCAAACCGAAGTCGAGTCATATTTAAAAAAGAATTCAAAGTATTCAGTCAGTGGGTGGTGATGCACCGATTTGCGTTCTTTTTAAGGGGCAACGGTTTACAGTTATCATGTTGTTAATGTGTTTATAATAACAGATCCATGTCTTTAAAATTGTCGAGTTGCGTAATAGAGGATAACTCCACATTGATGTGGTAATAATAACTGAAGACCATTTCGTAACTGATGAAACAATTCTTATATCTCCATCATGCGCTTATCAGTATTTACCTTCACATCTTGAGAGAACTCTGAAGATAGTGTTTCAGGTCTTCAGCAGATTTTCCTGTTTTTTGTCTGTTCATATCTTAAAAATGATAATCATATAATTGTTCAGTGGAAATCCGACCCAGGTGCTCTAGATAGCAGAGGAATGTCGACAGAAGATTTGAGGGCAACGCATCCAGTGGTTTTTGTTGGACCAAGACGTATGTTATTTATTTATTTGGTGTTTGATTTTGATTTGAGACTGTTGCATCGTCATAAATCGCGCTTGTGATTCGTTCACCATTATGACGCTATTGTTTTTCACATTTCGAAATCGTCGAGGTTATTGAAGGTCCAATTACGTGGGTGAATATGGATGAATATTTTATCAGTATCAGTGTTTGGTAGTGCTGCTTTTGTTGCCTTTATTATTGATGCTGATGTCAATCATAGAATGAGTTACATTTCATGGGATTGATTTTTAACCGTTGGCCTCTTTCATGAAGAGGCTACGTCAGGCTCATCAGACAGTGTTTTCGTATTGACTGAAAATAACAAAACGTGTCTGTAAACGGGTATATTTTCCTAGCTCTTTTATTTTTTGTTTATTTGATTAAATGTTACCCTCTATAGTTTTTGTCTTTTACATTAGTATATTTCTTTCATTAACGGCATGCCCTTTCTCATGCATAGTTCACAGCTCTTTTGGTTAACTGTTTGTTCCGGTATTCCTTCATGTCTTGTCACGACTTCTGTAACCAACCTGCTTTATTTCTTTTTCACACATGAATAATTCACAGCTCTGCAGTTTTTGTATGTTTTATCTTTTTCTATCCATATTAAAATTTCTTTGCGTATCGAAGATAAAAATATTACTTTATAAAGCAATGATTATATTTTTTCATTTTCATTAGGTTAGAAAAGGGACGGTAATTATAAAGATGAATTATGCTCTTGGGTAACAAACCTTGAGTATAAAATTTTGAACTCTTTCCTGTCTCCATCGCTCTGGCAAACAGTTCAGCTGGTGCTTTCTCAGACAACTAATAGGATATCATGGTATTTTATAATTATACAGATAAGTATTTCTTTTCTGAAAGATTTTCACGATGTCTCAACTATTTCTGCCGAGACAGTGGTAGAAATGAAGAATGGCTGAAGAAGTTTAATAAGTGTTAAAGATTCATAACTGACCAAATGATTTGACTTTGTTGAAATTTCATGTGGGTTACGAAGAGTCAGCTGGCTGTCTACTTGAAATAGTATCCTTTTGAATATGTGGAACTGATTGAGTGGAAAGAATTCCTCAGGAAATTGGAATAGGCTGAAAGGGTTCAGATTTTTTTTATTGGTATAGAGTTGGTTGAAAATGCTAATTCAGTCATATGGGATCGAATGAAAATGGAAATGAGTTTAGAGGCTTATTATTCCATGCCGGTGTGGAATATATTCGAATAGTCAGGATTTCACGGTCAGTAAATTAGTTCTTGGGCAGACGTAGGGAAATACGTTGCCATATATACACTTACGAGAACCCCAGCCATCATTATCCAATATGCTCAGAATGCGTGGCGCTGTGATTGTATCCAGTCAGAAGGATCGCAGTGCGTGACCAAAATCCAATTGTTTCCTGGTGCTTTGTCATTTCCTAATTGCAGGAAGCTCTGTTCAGGTAAACACGCACTGTGCCATTAGCCCGTACTCGCCAGTGCCAAATTCAGTTTTGATTAATCTTATTGTTTGTGATGTCTGGTAATTTTAAATTGTAATGGAGATTAAGATAAGTTCCACGTTGTCTTTAAAAGTATGTTATTTTTAATACTTTATTGTACATTCTCTTCATAGTAACCGATTTTCACATTAATCGTTGATAATACTTTTGTTGTTTTATCATTCCGTGTGTGTGTGTATATATATATATATATATATATATATATATATATATATATATATATATATATATATATATATATATATATATATATATCAAACCTCAAATAACATCTAATATCGAATTATACCATGGCAATAACTTGCACACACCGCCTGGAGTTCCACAGGGCAGCGTTCTTGGTTCAAGTATGGTTGTTGGGCTGGAAAACAAGATTGTTCAGTATGCCGACGATGCAACACTTATGGGTGTAGTAAAGTCTCCACTTATGAGAAATGAAGCTGCCCTCAGCCTTTATCGGGACATGGACCGGATTAGGGAATGGTGTAATCGGTGGGGTATGAGGCTGAACTCCAGTAAAACGAAAACGCTGTTGATTAGCAGATCTCTTACAGATTTCCAACCCCATCCTCCCCTTCAGGTGGATGGAACTTTGCTGAATGAGTCTGAAGCTTTAACTATTCTAGGTGTGGCTTTTGAGAAACACAATGAAAGTTTCATCAAATGCCGCACAAAAGTTAGGTATTGTTCATAAGGCCTCATATATTTGTAACAGTGATAAAATCACTGCTACATGTTTTTGGTCATTTGTACTTTCTTTACTAGAATACTGGTCTCCGGTGTGGATGTCTGCTTCTGCCAGAGATTTATCTCTTTTTAGATAGAGTTGTTCGCGGTGGTACGTTTCTATTTCCTAATAGTAGCAGTTATGACTTGGACCATCGACGGATGGTCTCTCGTTTGTCACTTTTTCATAAGTTGTATTTCAACAGAGATCTTTCACATTCACAATTGATCCCTGATCCCCTTTATCTGCTGAGAGCAACCAGATTCGCTGAACAGCAGGCACTAATATGCAGTAAATGTACCTCGCTGTCGAACTTCCCAGTTCCAGAGGACCTTTATTCCTCACACCGTTGGACTGTGGAACAGCCTCCCAGAGGATGTCGTGCAACTGGGACTTCAGAAGTTCAAGCGAAGATGCAATGCATTACTACCCTAATACTGTTCTCCTTGTATTTTAATAAATTTTTATCTATTTATTAATTTGTTTTTTCTTTTTTAATATGTGGTATCTATTCTTTCTATATTTCCCTTTACTTCCTCTTACTTCTTCATAAAGAACGCCATATTCTTTGGAATAGGTTTTATCTACTGAATAATAACAATACTTTTTTGGATATTCTTGTCACCCACATCTGAGGTCCAAATGCAAGAGTATGAAGAAATTCTGACGTCCGTAGCAGGATTCGAACCCTTCCACGGAGTTTAGAATTCCACCATATTCTCGCATTCGGTACTTAGTTTTTCAGTGATAAGCGTAACCAAAAAAATATGAAGAATTCGAAAAGTTAAGAGAGCGTTGTAGGTATTAATATTGCATACGTTATCTAGTAAAAGTGACCATTAGACTCCATATAATGTGCGTGCGTGTATATATATATATATATATATATATATATATATATATATATATATATATATATATATATATATTCTATGCTATATAGATCGATAGATAGATAGATAGCTAAATATTTGCTTCTGGCAAGATCTACTTTGATAATGAACCGGAGAGCAGAGCACTCTAAATCATCTGTTTAGTTTATTTACACCAACGTTTCTGGAAGTTATTCCCATCAGTTAAGGCCACATAACAACGCGAAAATAAAATCGGTAAATTGTGCAGTCTAAAAACTTGTTTAGATACCTAATATGTTAATAAAATCTCTCCATATCTAGAAACTGTCGCCTTCCACACACAATCATATAACTTCCTCACTATTTCACATTGCTTAACTCTCTCTCTCTCTCTCTCTCTCTCTCTCTCTCTCTCTCTCTCTCTCTCTCTCTCTCTGCCATCCTTTTTGAGTATTGTTTTCAAAGCCCACAAAGTGTTAGCCATACTTATCAAAAGGAAGTCTGCCTGTATCTTTTTGTATTATATACTTTTCTATCTATATAATTTTCCAGCATTGTGTGTCGTTCATAGTTTTCATTATACATTTAGCTGTACAGTTGTCTGGTGAATCGCATAAGTAAATATTTTATCAATATACTAGCTGTTTAGACAGTTTCTTAAATTGTAAAATTTTCTTATTGTATTTTCGAGTGTCAGTGTAGTCATGGTAATGTGGGTGGATACTCGACGCGATGATGTAAATAAACTACTTAGATGATTTTCAGTCGTCTTGGTCTCCTGTTAATTATATATATATATATATATAAATTACTCAATCAATCATTTCCTGTGGTGCCCACGGGGATGCACGGGGCCTCGATGAACTCACGCCACCTCATTCTGTCCTGGGCTAACTCCTCAAGATCTCCCCAACACTCATCTCATGCTTCCCGCCTCATTGTCCCCGACCACCAAGGGCAACCCACCCACATGGCCTAGCCACTTCCAGCGTGAGAACCTAACATACTCATTGACCGGCTGCACCCTCGTTACTTCTCTAATTCTGCTATTTGGTATCCTATCCCTCCAACTAAGTCCTAATATTCTTCTGAGTGCCTTATTTTCAAATGCTCAGAATTTATTAACCGAAGTCACTGTACTGTACCATGACTCATGCCCATAAATCCAAATACTCCTAACCATTACCTTTATAAATTTTGATTTTGTATGTACAGAAAAATTGCAATTATTCCAAATATTTTTAAGCATTCCCATTGCCCGATGAGCCTATTTTAATCTTTCCATAAATTGTGTGCTCAGAGAACCCTCCTTATCTAAATAAGTACCTAAATATTTAAACTTATCCATTTGCTTTACAATCATGCCTTCAATTAGACAACCCTGTGTATTTTCAATATTTATATTTATGATTTCAGTTTTTCCACTATTAATAACCAAACCAAGCTTTCGACCTTCACTGACTAGACAACCCAACACTCTCTGCATCTTTTCTGGTCCCTCGCCGATCAAAACTGTATCATCAGCATAATCTAAGTCAAGAAGTTTCCCATTTTCTCCTTCTTAGTATACCTGCATCCGTTTCTCTTTTAATCCTTCTCATAACGTAATCCACGACAAACAAACGACAGAGGAGACAGAATGCCACCCTCAATTACACCAGACTTAACTTTTAACATATCACTCAAACAACCACCAACCATCATTTTGCAAGATGTGCCCTCATGCATGTTCATAATAACCCTCACAAACTATTCCGGTATTCCATAATGCCTCATGATTTTCCCACAGTCCGTCTCGAAATACTATCAAAGGCCTTTTCAAAATTAACAAAACAAAGACTTAACGGAGCTTTCATTTCATTAGCTTGCTGCATAAGATACCTAGCTCTGAAGATCTGATCACTGCAACCCCGCCCCTTTCTAAAACTGGCCTGTTCATCCCTCAGAGTACCATCAACCACTGAAAATTTTCAAGGCTACAGGTGACAAAGTGATTCCCCTCCAAGTACCACAGCTACTCAGATCTCCTGTCTTTGAAACTCTAATGATTACACCATTCTTACAACCGGATGGTATTATTCCTGTCACCGATATCTCATTGAGTAATATCTTCAATAAAAATACTAATCTATCCTCCTTCACTTTAAACATTTCCGGGAATAAACCATCCTCTCCTGGTGCCTTATAATTCTTTAATTGTTTTATTGCCTTAACTACTTCTTCTAGCCTGATCTCACCTTCATCAATATTTAAATTTTCCTGGGGGGAATGGTCTATTAAGAACTGTCTCAAAGTGTTCTTTGTATCTATTTCTGATTTCAACATTTTTGGTCAATAAATTTCCCTCGATATCCCTGACTGGTATATCTTTACCGTTACCAGCACTGCCACTCAGCTCTCCAATTGCTTTATATGCTATCCATTGACTCTAGCCATCATTTATATTCATTAATTTTTAACTTTTCGCGATCTTTTCATTAACAGATCTGCTTGTATCTCTCTTTGTTAATCTTTTAACTTCTGAATCCAAGCTCAAGTACCTAGTTCTTGCTAAATCAAAATCATCATTAACAAAATGCATCTCACTCCTCAATTTTGATCACATCCCATGTTTACTCAGACATCCACATCTTTATCTACACTTCTCCCTCCCTCTTCCAGTGTTTCCAACACCAAAAACCTGTTTATGCATTCTATTCTAAATTCCTCGTTTTCCTCCCCTTCCCTTCTAAGCATATCAGTATCGTAACTATCAACAACAGGTTTTCCCTTCTTCTGACTTTTTAGCTTAAGTCTTATTTTTGCAACTCTGAGTTTCGTAACTATCAACAACAGGTTTTCCCTTCTTCTGACTTTTTAGCTTAAGTCTTATTTTTGCAACTCTGAGTTTATGGTCACTACCAATATCTGCTCCCCGATTAACACGAACATTTATCAAAGAGCTTCTATTCTAACAGCAGTATGATCAATCTGATTATTATATTTTCCACACGTTGACACCCATATCGGCTTGTGCATATTGTGATGTTGAAAAAGTGTGCCCCCAGTGACTAAGCCATTTGCTAGACAGAAACTCCCAAACCTTACTCCATTTCCACTCATCCTACCACCGACACCCATCTTACCCATATATGCCTCAAATCCCTCATTCGAGCAGCCCATTATTGCACTGAAGTCTCCAATACAAATGAAAACATCATGTCTAGCAATTTTTCCTATTCTTTCCTGCAGCTTTCCGTGAAATGCGTCTTTCCTTTCATCAGGTGCATCATTAATGGCTGCATAGTACAAACTGATGTTACCACGATTTGACTTGAACTGTGCTTACAACAATCGCTCGTCCATGGGATCCAAGCCACATAGAGCCTTCTCCGCCTTGCATCCCAACAGCAATCCTACTCCCTGATGATGCATTCCAACCCGTTGGCCAGACGTCAACAAACATAAATTATTCTCCAAATCCAATTTATCTATTCCAGTTAATCTTGTCTGTGTTACAGCGCAAATGTCTGATTTATAACTTTGAAAAGCTGCCACTAACTCTTCAGTTTTGCTATCCTGGTTTAGCGCTCTCACATTCCAATTTCCAATTTTGACAGTATTTTTGGCATGAATAAAAGAATTAGAAGACCATGAGGTTCTTGGCACCCCCTGCCCATTTAAGGGCTGCACGGGAGTGGGGGCCATTCCTCTTCAGTCAGAGTCCATCAAGGTTTCTTTGGCTAACTTTGCCACAGTGTTTCAGCCGCAGTAGGCAGCTAACTTTCCTGCATGACCACACCTGAAAGGTTCACCTATGCTGAGGCCAATCGCATGCCAGCGTGCTTCCCAACCATTTCACTCTCAAGTTTATCTGCCTGAGAAGCAAGCAGGCCCCTGTTCCCAGAGGCATTGATCTGTGTAGGTAGAGGATGATCAGTGTTGAAATTTTAAATGTTGTATAAATAAGTAAATTTATATGTATGTATGTATATATATATATATATATATATATATATATATATATATATATATATAGTGTATATGTATATATACTTTTTTTATGTTTAATGATAATGGTTAAGTCATATTTAGCTGTCTTAGGTAGTGCCAGTGGTTTTGGGAATATCTTTCTTAATAAAAAAGATGTAATGTAACTCACGGCAGAGGATAGCCAGGTAATGGGTTGTGTTGCCTGTTGGTCAAGTCATGTACGCCACTTGGGGGAATACATGTCCTGAAATGATTTTAAATTGCAGACATTGTATCTCGCACTAAAAAGTCTCTTCTATGACTTTTTGTAGTACCCAAAACGCTTTAATGACATCATGTAATTGCAACCACATATGGGTTCTATTAGAAGAGAAAAAGTTGTCACATTTTAACATTAACTTTGAGTCATTCCGCCATTCGGTTTGATGTGGAACTTACCAAATGGCTGGCAGCATGAGATTTGCAATTCAGTACACTGTAATATTGCAAGAAACCAGAGGAATAATAAAATGCTAAGTCATGGGTTTTGAATTTATGTCTTATGCAGAAGAGGAGAAATTCAAGGTTGTTGATTCTATAAAAAGCAAAGATGGATGCTTTGGCAGTTAGTGAGGATTTCTAGTTTAATTTTTTGCATATTCTGATAGACTTAGTTTGTAAAAATGGCAGTATGTATAGAATGGGGAGGACAAAGAGTGAATATATGAGTACTTGATCCTTGTGAAGGTAGAGGGGGAAATGATTTTAAAGGACGAGTCTCTTCTATGAGTAAGGCATTTGCAATGTCAAGAAGAACCTGGCAGCATGAGAGACACTGACGCAAGAAAAGGCAACAAATGTGTCATGGGTTTGACGATTTATGTATGCAGAAGAGAAGAAATTCAAGGTTGGTAAGATTGTCTGTGACCTAAAAAAAGAGTTGTAACACGTAAGGCTTGCAATGTCAAGAAGAACCTAGAAACTGACGAAAGGCAACAAAATGGTTTCCAGGAATGAAAAAGAATATAAGTGAAAGAGTTGGTCTGGAAATGAACGAGTCTGTACTTGGCTAGATGTAAGGAATAAGATTAGTTTTGTTATGTGATTTAAAAGCAAGGGTAGGTAATATAGAAAGAGATGGTCTTATTAGTGAGTATGGAATTTCTGGAGCAAGTGAGAAACAGAATTCTGTTTAGAGGTACGTGAAAAGTCGTTTAATTTTAAGAAATATATGGCGTACAAAGAAGAGTAAGTATTTTTAGGATATATGAAAGAGGCGAGGAAACGTTTGCTAGATTGTGTTAGTACAGAGTAAATGAAAAGAACGAGTTGATGGATGCAATGGAGATAAGAGGGCTGGAGGTATTCTAACCATTATCTAGTTGAAATGAAAGGGAAGATAGAAGTATTTCAGCTGGAGAGGAGGCTTGAAATTATTAATGCAAACAAATATGGCAAGTGATTTTGATAACACGTAAGAAGAGCATATAATGACAGAATTTATGAAATATACGCTTGGGTTAAAGACATGGAGGAGAAAAAAAAGTAAATGAGGAATATCTAGAATCCCATAGTGTGGTCACAGGGTCAGTAGGGAGTATTTGTGATTATAGGAGGGAGTTAATTTCAGTAGTTTAGTCCCAGGTGTGCACAGTGCAAAGTGCTGCCGCTCTCATATGGTAGAGTCCAGAGCAACAATATAGAACCAAAGTATTGTGCGAAAAACAGTTAATGATAATTTGAAATATCTGTACACTTTGTCACAGTTTTGGGGGACCTCACAGCTGAACATAGTATTTACGATAGAATATGCAAATGAAATTCATTATATATTGAAGATAAAAGATTGTGGTGTTTAATTATTTGAGTAATCCACGCGCCTCAGAACTAATTCTGAGTTGTCAGTACCCTCTAATATACTTACTTACCTGAAGTTTAGCAAATGGTTTACAAGTACATTATCTTCCGTCATGTCTCATATACTTTCTGAGCATGGTATTCGTTTTATTCCCACATGACTGACTTCTCTTTATAAAATACTCTCTCCTTATCTTTTTCTTTCTTTTGTCCGTTGTCTTTTCCTGTCTGTTTCACTTTAATCTTCTTACTTGGTCTACTCTGTTGTACTGATTTTTTTCTTTTTGACCTCATCATCTTAATTAGGTGTATAAGATCTGTGACATCATGAAGTTAAATAGCCCAAAGTTAATGCCTTTTGTAACCCTGAATTCATGAGACTCATAGTTTGTGGAATTGTGGAACATGATATAAGGGAGATGAATGATAGACAGCTGTAATGACAATGAATTTTAGAGCATGAATTCCACTTCTTCCTAAGTACGGTGATGTGCATTTTTTTCGTTCTTACTGTTGTTATCATACGGTCATATTTTTAATAACACGTGTTCCATCATGTCTTCATTAAATTTAGGAGGGTTTTACCCTCATTGACCCATACGATTATTAAATTAACTTACTCTTGTCAAGAAGTAACAAAATAGGATTTGTCTGAATATTATAAATAAAAAGAAATTAATGCTGTTTCAACTGCATGTCAGTTTTAAATCTATGTAACTTCAAAGCATCGTAGTATCTCCAAAACTGATCCAAAATTGATTATCACAAATGTAGAATTCAGAATTCTTACGTATTGTGAAACATGGTAAAGCCTAATGTTTTCCGCTTCTCTGAACTGAACTGAAAAGATTATCAAACGTTCATTTGAAACTGTTCTTAAAACATTTACAGAATAGGAGAATGTGATTCGGCATCTGAAGATTTTAAATTTCTGTATATTGAGAGCAGTGGCCTTTGATACATTGAAAACATTCTCTAGCATGGTGAAGTTTACTAATTGTCAAGGGAAATTAGAGACTTTTACTATGATGAAGTTTTTTGTTTTCAAATATGCATTCAGCTTCTAATCATCATGAAATTTAGCAAGAGGTTTGTTATGACAGACGCGGTACTCTTAATTATTCGATTCAGATGGTTATGCCATTGACCTACTATCAAGGTCGGAAGGTAAAAATGGCAAAAATCATTAGAAGTTGGGTATGCATATCTCTAAATTTCATAATTTTAAACAGTTTAATATTATTCCACTTGTCTATCAATGTCTAATATTTCATTCTACAGCCTTAGATCATATTCTCCAAAATGGCAGAGTATGCATCATGCATAGAAATCTGTTTCCAACGTTTTTAGCGTGACGGTTAAGTCAAAAGTTCCATTCTCAATCCAGTGATGTTTAGTCTTGCGTTGAACTGAAATAGTTCCAGAGACAGATGTAAAACGTCTCTTAAAATTATAAGTGAAATCTTAAGAGAATGACTATGACTTCAAACATTAGTAATTCTACGGAATTTTCACTGAATATTACACATTACCTTTGCTCAAATTTGAGACAATTGCAGCATTCTCTGGATATGGGAAGTTTATTAATCATCAAATGGAGACAAATATCTAGGCATTATTAGTATCGTTATTGTTTCTGTTGCTTTTGTTGTTGTGTCTGCAGCTACGGTTCTGGTGATATCGGCCATATCTGGGAGCTCCCTTGGTATTTTTATTTTTATTTTGTGCAGTTATTGCTTTGTTACCTGTGCCACATCTGATGTCCCTCTCTAATGATGCCAGTTGACAACAGATGCAGTTGAATTGGTATGGAGTAACAAGGGAGTGCAATATAAAATGTAGCAAAAGGGTTGAAAGTTTTTTCTGATACACGTGTTAATATTTCTTTATTGACGTGCATTTAAAACGGTGTTTCCTTCTGAAAAGTTGTTTACAACGTCCTCTCAAATAGCTGCCTCTGCATACATGCACTCAAGAAGACACACGTACACACACAAACAGATATAAGTATATGTATGTATATTATATACATACATATACAGTAAATATACATATGTACAGTACATTCCTAGTATTGAGCATATTATTATTATCAGTATAGTTTATAAAATATCTCTCTCTCTCTCTCTCTCTCTCTCTCTCTCTCTCTCTCTCTCTCTCTCTCTCTCTCTCTCTCTCTCTCTCTCTCTCTCTCTCTTTTCCCTAGATTACTTTTAATATTGTTTGACATCAGTGATTCATTTGTATGCATATAAGGGTGTGCGCAAACAAACACACACACACATGGATATACAGTATATATATGTATATATATATATATATATATATATATATATATATATATATATATATATATATATATATATATATATATATATATATATATATATATATATGTTTTTATATTTGGATTGGGCGCAAAAAACTGGAGCAATTTATAGTTAAGGTTGGACAGCAAATTATGAAGACCGAAGAGAATGAAGAAATGTGAAAGGCAGAAAGAAATGCAAATATAACTCGTGTTAACATGTGGGTGTTTGTGTAATGCACGCACATATACGCGCAGGTCGCTGTGAACTTATCTTTTGATTTTGTTTCATTGTAACGAAAAGACTACTGAAATAGCTGTGAATAGCTACATATTCCCGTTGGGATGACCGAGAAGAACTAGACGTTTGAAATCTGTCGTATGCTGGAAAAAAGGAGGAAGTTACTGGTGTGTGACTGGACTTGTGTTCATATATATAAACCAGTGCACTTCTTTGAAGCAGAGACAAATTAAAAGACTTAAAACTAAAGAATGTAATAGTATTTAATAAATTTCCACTTTTCTTCTAGAAGGACCTAAATTGTGTTCCGTATAAATTGAAGCTTCCATCGACCAAATTACTTGTATCCTTCTTTCTCAAATTACATTTAATAAATAATCACCTAACGTACCTTTCGAATGCTTTGGGCGATTATTTATTAAATGCAATTCGTGAAAGAAGCAGATTCACTTGATTTTTCTTTTTCATAATTTTTGAGGACTGAATCTGTATTTGAAAGCAAGGAAATAGATAGAAATTATAATATTAAGGAATATCGGTGTAATCCTCTGCTTTGCTTTTGTGATTTTCTCTATAATGTTTACTCTTTTGAGAGACAGATTCAGGTCTTTTTTGTTTTTGTTTTTTGGTTAATCCTGAATATCTTTCCTTCCATCTGTGATTTGCTATTTTTCTTCATGTGCAGCAAAGGGCATTAGTCCGCTCGCTCCGTCAGCTTCTGTTTTATAAGAAGATTAATTTTTCTTTTTATTTCTTTTTTCAGGTAAGCTTTGATTCTTTCTGCAGACTGTTTGAGACGCAAATCCTGTAAGTACTTCTTTTTTTAAAACTAGTCTTTATTGTAAAGAACTTGAAGGTATATTTAAATGTTTTAAATGAAGGAAAAATATGTTTTATTATTAGTATTAAGAATGATTCAGATGATCTTAGATATCATAAACATTTTGATTAGTTCTAAATCCTTGCTGGGGAGGAAGAAGAATGGGTCAAAAATTAAAGCTTAATTAGAGTCCAAAAAGGAACAAAAAGTAATTTTGTTTTTCTGACGGGAAATGCGGAACGCTTTCTGCACGAAAAAATTTGGTTATTTTCCGTAAGAGTTTTTCATTTTAATAGACGAGAATGAATTGAGATGTTATTTTATCCCAGGATTAGAGATGAATAAGGGTCTATTGTGAAAAGCCTTGGGATTTCTAAATTTATCTCTGATTTTTATATTATCATGGAGGTTGAGATTTTGTTAATTTGTTCTAGTCTAATATCTTGGTCGTACCTTTTCTCTCTTCATATTAATGTAGAATTGTTAACCTCGCTGAATATTCCTGTTTTTCTTCCTTTGTTGCCTGTCTGTATACCTCTTGACACTTTCTACACCTCCTTTTTTTCAGGATATATTTGTGCTGTATTTGAGTAGTAGGTGTGTGTGTGTGTGTGTGTCATTTTATGGATTAATCTGGATTGATTCTGTGTCTATATATATATATATATATATATATATATATATATATATATATATATATATATATATATATATATATATATATATATATATATATGTAAGAAACCTGTCATTTAGTGATAAAAGATTTCATACTTGAATATAAAGTCTGCTGCAGAATCATCTCAACGACATATCCCGAGATGCCTTCATTTATGTTTGCTGATAACAGTATCTAATTCCCCTTGCGTAAACCTATATCTCCGAACAGCTCTTGCATATATTACCGCTGTGTCTCTCTTACTCGGAACCTAGTTCAATGGAATGCCAGACGCTCTCGTTTCATTTTCATAGAATAGAGTCCTACATTTAGCGATAGGAGCAATATTTGCATAAATAGGATGGAAAGGGGAAGTGAAGCTATCTATCTATCTATCTGTATGTGTCATTTTCCATCTATCTACTTATCTGTCTGTCTATACATTATATATATATATATATATATATATATATATATATATATATATATATATATATATATATATATGTATATATATATACAGTATATATATATAATATATATATAAATATATAAATATATATATATATATGTATATATATATATAAATATATATATATATATATATATATATATATATATATATATATATATATATATATATATATATATATATATATATATATATAATAGCCTATATACACACACATATAATTTCACAACCACGCACACTTAGGTCATTTTAGGAGGTTGCCGAAAGTCGGTGGAACTGCTTGCCTTCTGTTTTTATTTAATATTTATAATTGTTCCATTCAGTCGTAATTATGGGGTTTGCAATACATGCCCTACCACTAATTTCAAGGAGTGAAGACTTGCAGCTTTTCATCTTGCGTACATATAATAAGTTTATACTTTGAAAGATAAGTGACAATATTAAAAATAATCGATTATATTGTGAGGAATGTTTCTGTATATATATTCATGCATAAATTATCTTTTATAGCCTATTTATATACACGGCTATACATGTTAATCAACAGACAGACACCTGTGTTTATACATTCCTATGAACGCAAGGATAATTGGTAAACGATATGAACCCTGAAGAAGAACGTAAATCTCAGTTGTTGATCGTGGAAACAAACACGCAAGAGTCGCTCCAGGATAATGACCCAGAAGAACCAATATGCTTTCAGTTTGGATCTGGAGTCGCCAAATACTTATGGTGCGCGCAGAGGCAGGAAAAGTTGTTTTTTAATGAGAATTCTTTTCCTTTGCTCCTAAGATTTTTTCCCCTAGTAGGTCTGATTGTTGGGATGTTTTAATACTTTGCTCTCAGCGTAATTTCAGCACAAGTTATTTTCATTTAAATTTGTTGTCGTGCAACTCTTTGATGATTGTACTCCATCAATGTGCAAATGTACACTCGGCAAGAAAAGTGAAGATACAGTTTTCTTTAGATTTCGTTCATCGAATTTTAATTTTTTTCTTACAGAAAACACATAATCTCGGTAAATTTACTCTAGAATATGAAAATACAATGCAAATTATATCATATATGTTAAATCTGCAAAACAAAAACGTTCAGATACTTAAAAACACCTTGCATGTCCGAAGTAATCAGAATTTCTCAGATGACTTCGTTCATAGAGATCTAAAAGATAGTGTATGGATATCTCGGTGCAGTACTGTTTATCAGAACGGCAATATTTACTCGTTTTCCGTTATGGACAGGCTTATTATTGCATCATCATACGAGGTAGTGATAATTTCTTTAATTTTTACACATTCATATTTGTATTTCACTGTGTTAAAAGTCAGCTGGAATTAATGGCAGTAAATGTTGCGACAGCTTCGGTAAGTTGACCAAATCTATTTAAATCCGCAAGAGCGTTCTTTATGATGTGTGGAGCACTTCAGCGGGAAAACACAAGTAACTGGATGTTTCTTGACGTTGCCATAGTTTCTCTCTCTCTCTCTCTCTCTCTCTCTCTCTCTCTCTCTCTCTCTCTCATTCTCTAAAACATACTACTATACAAATATAGTATCGCTCAATCAAAAAAAAAAAAATAATGAAATGAGTAGATCTACATATAGGCCTAGGCTTACACACACAGCAACTCTCTCTCTCTCTCTCTCTCTCTCTCTCTCTCTCTCTCTCTCTCTCTCTCTCTCTCTCTCTCTCTCATCGTAACATTGCATTCGTTCCTTTATTGTTCCCCACGTTTTTCCTTGGACATTGCTCAAATTTAACTCTTGATTTCACTATGGAAGATCGCGTTTCCGATTATGCAAGCATTCCGTTCATTGTGGTGTCATAAATTCATTTGTGTAAGGTTAATTGGTAGGTTACGTCGAAAAATGTTTATTTTGCTCAGAACTGTCGCTGCAAATTACAACTTGAACGAATACTGTAAAGCTTACTACTGCATTTAAGTATCAATGATGTCAGAATCATATAATATGATTGAAAGTTATAGGTCAAGCAAAAAACCAACACACTAAGACTGAAGCTCCTCCCCTTTTTAAAGTTGCCAGATGTCGCATTATTGAGCAATATATGTCCGAAGATTTAAAAAAACTGTATCTTCACTTTTCTTTTGAGTGTACATTATATATATATATAGCCTATATATATATATATATATATATATATATATATATATATATATATATATATGTGTATATATAATATATATATATATATACATGTAAATATATATATATATATATATATGTATATAATATATATATACATATATATATGTGTGTATATACTATATATATATATATATATATATATATATATATATATATATATATATATATATATATATATATATATATATATATATATGTGTGTGTGTGTGTGTGTGTGTGTGTGTGTGTGTGTGTGTGTGTAGAATCTACTGGTCACTTTTACCAGACACATATGTAATTCTAATAGCCACAATGCCCTCTTAACTTCTCATTATTTTTTGCGCTTTTTGCGCTTTTTGCTTTTTGGATGTGCTTGTAACTACGGAGCCGTAGCATCCAAACGCAAGAAATTGAAGAGACTGTGATTGCCGGTCGCGGGAGACGAACCCGCGTCACCTTAACCACAAGGAGGTCACGTTGCTGACCTGACCACGAGAAGGATAAAAAGTCCATTACCTCTCGTACATACATATACCTGTCGTTTTCAGATATATTTATTAGAGCTGGAATAGACCCATCCTCACCATCGTAGCCAAGTGGGCAATCGTTTTTATTGCTTTTTAGACTGAAATATATATGTAGAATCTACTGGTCACTTTTACCAGACATATGTAAATCTAATAACCACATTGCCCTCTTAACTTCTCTAATTCTTCGCGCTCTTTTGGATGTGGTTGTAACTACGAAGCTGTAGCATCCAAACACAAGAAACTGGAAAGACTGTGAGGGCATTGTGGCTATTAGAATTAACACACACACACACACACACACACACACACACACACACACACATATATATATATATATATATATATATATATATATATATATTTATGTATGTATGTATGTGTGTATGTATGGGGTATGTTCGTTTGTATGTATGGGCGTCATATATGATTGGTAAAGCTCTCAGGTTAATGAGCAAGATCCGCGGCTTGCTCCCGACCTGATGTTCAACTCAACAAGCTACCTAAGGTCCAGAGAAAAAGGTTAACCTACCTGCCGTAAATTGGGAGTGAGCTATGCTGGGGTAATTAGTGACGTTACAGCTACACTTGGTTCAGAGTGTAGCCTTTTCTTAGACACAGTGCTTATTGCTTTTCGGTTGAAAATGTGAACACTATAAAGATTTATTCATGAACAGTGTACTGACATAATTGTCAAATATGGCAGAATAACTTTGTCGGAATTTAAACATTAGCTTTAACGTTCAGCCCAAAGGGCAAAAAATATGCTCACAGGATTTAATTACCCTTTATTTATTAGTAAGAAAAAAACAATATTAAGAAAGTTTATGTATTTTATATAAACAAGATGCTCTATGAAACCACTATATTTAAAATAAAATTGTATCACTGGCAAGCTTTATCTGTTCGACGGTAATACTCACATAATAGAAATGAAAAAAGGTAATTCACAAGCACGTATGTTGCATGTATTGCACCTCTGTATTCATACATATACGCAAGTTCTGATAACACTCCTGTTTGGCTTACAAGCACAAAGAAATATTCCAGACTGCCCTCATGTATCCTGTAAGTAAATATGAAATATGAAGCCGTCAACATGTTAAGCAGTTCAGGCAGACGTGGAAGTTATGCTCAAGTTTTTCTGAAATAAGTAAACTCTTTTTCCATACTTTTTTCTCACTGATTTTACAGTATGAATCATGCTATTTAATATTCGCTTCTGCGCTTGCAAGGTCAGCCCATATGCCTTTATTTTTGGTAATTAATAAATTTAACCACTGGCATTAATGTGTTCTGAAAGCTTATGAGTTTTTCTCGGTTCTCATTTACTTTTTTATTAGGAATCCCTTACTGACCCACTATGCATATAATTGTTTTCCGATGCTATAAATCCAAAGGCTAGGAAATTATTGCTTATCAGCTTAGCAAGATGTGGAGATCAGCAAAGAATAAACTGTTACTGTTAAGAGTCTGCTTTATAATAAATAAAGGCTTATCATACAGATGCCCAATGCATTCCATAACCGAACGATGTTCGTTAGACAACGTTAACTATGGCCCCCACAGGAAAGCCGTCTTTCTGTATATTAATTATATATACAGAGAAATGGCCTTGACATGCAATGGTACTAAAGCAGCTTAGAAGTATTCTTGATCTGTCAAAAAAATAAAAAAATAGAGGTCACTATTTTGGGGGAAGGAACCTTTTGGGGCTCTGGTTTCATGAATTTCCGAGTGACGTTTTTGGTCAAGACCTGCATTTGATACTGAAAATGGCTGACTACATTTTTTCAGTATATACGGTACATTAATTGTTTTAAAGCTTTTCCGAATGGTAGGGAGAAGGGGAGAGGATGTATATGTTCAGTTCTCATACACTGTGAAAAGCACTGTTGACATCGCAATGCAACAGATCATTCAAGAACGTAGTTGAGTTTACGTAATTCACCATAAGCGCAGGTTCCCATGAGATCAAACATCAGAATTATTGCATAACATTTTTCTAGCAGAAGACGCTCTGATGTCCATTTTCATGCTTAATTCCAATTTAAAGTTAGAAGATTATTCAAATTGTGTTTTGTTTTTACTGAATTCTGTTTTCTCATTTATATTTCCATTAAAGTGATGTGGTTATCATTTAAGCTGGCTGTATCAACTTAGTTTGATTGTAATGTTCATGTAGCCGATGGTATCCTCTGACATTGGATACCAAACTGATTCCTTCCCCATTTTGTTTCTAAACGGATTGCATAAAAGGTTGTTCTCATGTTTAGATGGGCTGTTGTATCATATTCGACGTGGGCAGTCTACAGCACCACACTGAGCGAGGTAGTTTTGTTTAATTACCAATGCATATGGTAGGTCATTGAGTAACATCTTATCTTGTAAAGGTGGGGTCCCATCGTGGTAAATTTGCTAAGTTACCTTTTATGTCTTTTGCAAGTTTTCTTGAGCAGACTCTGTGTAACCATATAGAAATGTTCAGGATTAACTTATAATCTATATAGCTCTTGTAACATATGCGTTGGTCCTCTATTTTAGTTCGTGTATTAGAGCAGCGTAGTGTGTTTAAATGCCCCGTTTTCAAACTATTTTGCTGATTGCATTTTACTGTGATTTACCTGCATAGATAGTATACTGTGCTATGCTTCAGATTTTGCTTTTATGTTACTTTACATACTCTCTTCGTTGATCTAATTGTTATGACAGTGCAGTGCTATGTGCGGAGTATTCATTTACATATGCAAGGATAGGTTTGTCAATTTGCATAATTTTTGCAGTGACTAAAATACTGAATTACATACGCAGGATAGTGTTATATATGGATTAACGGTATTCTGTGGTGTAATTTGTTTGCCATATATAGTTTAATATACTTAAGGTACAATTCAGCGAGGTGTTATCATAGTTGGGCGAAGTCCAAGGTTCTTCACCAGGGCTCTCAATCTCATTTACACCTACTAGGTACACTTAACAGACCGCCTTTGAACGATGGCCCATACTAGAGCAAAACTGGTTTCCTCCTTCAATTATTTCCAGGTATCGGCATCAGTAACTAATGTTTCCGTGATAGGCGTTGTGTGTGCTCTTAGCTATGCTCCCGATACTCTCTAGGGAGGTTGTGACTCCAGGTCTTCCGCACGTTATTGAATTATAGATGAGTTCCGCAAGTTACTTTTTTGTAGGGCTGTCTTTGTGTAAAGTTTATTTTATCTTTGTTTATTAAGCCAGTTATTTAAAGTTATCGGGAAGCATAATATTATGAGTAAGAATTAATGACTGATGTGTAGGTTGTTGCTATTTTAACCACTGATGTAATGATTATCTCTCCGGCGTTTACATGACTATGAAACACGTTGCACTTAAAAAATAATGAAACTTATTTCAGTTAATATTTGATTTGTTGATTTTACAGCGCTAAATTTTCTATGTATTAATGAAATTATATGTAAATGTATGGTTTTTTTTATTTTAATTCATGAAAACGATTTCCTACTTGACTCACTCCCCGTCCCGAGGGTTGTTACTTCTTTTTTTTTATATAAAAATAAAAACAAAATACTTTTTTATCATTATCAACGTGGGAATACAGATTATGCTTTCATTTCACGGATTTAGGGAAATTGGTCATCTGTCCAGTTTAATCATTAATGTAAAACTGTTCAGCCGACCTTGAAAAATCTTGCATTACATTGTTTTGATAAAGATTCTCCCCATGATTAACCTCACTCTCATTTGTCGTCAATTGAGATCAGTTTTAATGGCAGAAGATTTACTATTCAAATCGGAATAGTTTCCAATCGGTAAAAGCTTAAATGATTTACCTAACCATTAACACCGGTATTTTTGCACATGGATACGCCCTTAATCACTTAAGCATCCTGCAAACCAGTGCTTGATGTATATAAATAAAGAGTTGCTTATATATATATATATATATATATATATATATATATATATATATATATATATATATATATATATATATATATATATATATATATATATATATATATATATATATATATATATAGTTTTGTGTGTACATACATACTGTACGTGTTTATGGTTTTTGTTTATATTTAATAAATTCGGAAAAGAATTTGCATACAATGCGCATGAATATACATGTAGGCTGCATAGAATATGGAGCCTCGTAGTGTTGTGGGTACTTCCCTTGATGGCCGTGTCGTCTAAGGCGTCACTGTAGTTTTGAGTTCTTGTCTTCCGTGGTTCGAGCCCACGAGACGACGAACTTATTATCAACTAAAAAATTCTCCTTTGGGTAACATATATGAAAATGTATTATTTCCGAGGTAGAGCGAATTGGATATTAAAGGACGTTTGTAGCTTAATGCTCATACATACATATATATATATATATATATATATATATATATATATATATATATATATATATATATATATATATATGTGTGTGTGTGTGTGTGTGTGTGTGTGTGTGTGTGCGTGTGTGTGTGCAATATATTTGATTCACGATTTTCACGCCCTCCATACTTCTTCGGTGATAAAGTAATTAAAGCGAAATATATAGGCTACATTATCTTCTTGAAGTGGCATTTGGAAACGCGAAAAATTAAAAGTACTTCACCGAAATAAATTTGAAAGCGCTAAGCCCAAAGCTTCAGCTTTGTGAGCTGCAAATCTGGTGATAAATCTTTCGTATTTATCCTTAACAGTCGGCTTCGTGGGTGCGCGGATCGCGGGGTTGTGCTGTGCGCTGGTACACACACAAGCACACATACACACACAGAGAGAGAGAGAGAGAGAGAGAGAGAGAGAGCGTTAGCAGTATGATATGGGTATATGCACAAAGAGGTAGAGAGATGGAGCAACACCACTCATTTCATTATATATATATATATATATATATATATATATATATATATATATATATATATATATATATATATATGTGTGTGTGTGTGTGTGTGTGTGTGTGTGTTTGTTTATAAATGAGAGCGAGAGAGAGAGAGAGAGAGTGTGTGTTAGCAGTATGATATGGGTATATGCACAAAGAGGTAGAGAGATGGAGCAACACTACCTCTCATTATATATATATATATATATATATCTTCTTCTTCTTCTTTTAACGTGCTTTTTCCCATTTTTGTATGGGGTAAGTTAATGATGCCTTCTTTTGAAGGACTTTTTTGATTTGGCTTTGGGGTAGACCGTAGTCTTTATATATATATATATATATATATATATATATATATATATATATATATATATATATATATATATATATATATATATATATATATGTGTGTGTGTGTGTGTGTGTGTGTGTGTGTGTGTGTGTGTGTTTATAAATGAGAGAGAGAGAGAGAGAGAGAGAGAGAGAGAGAGAGAACCGCATATCTGGCTTATAGATAGGTATTGAGACCGGTAAAAGTTCAGCTCAAGAGAGAGAGAGAGAGAGAGAGAGAGAGAGAGAGAGAGAGAGAGAGAGAGAGAGAGAGTCTTGTTGGGGGGAGGGGAGACTGGGTGTTTTATTGAGAACGATCTACCTAAGGGGAGGGAGGAAGAATACTTCTTGTTAATAAAAAGATCGTTGTGATATAAAGGCTTTATCCTTTGTTTAAACCTGTAA
Organism: Macrobrachium rosenbergii; assembly: GCF_040412425.1. Taxonomy (NCBI): domain Eukaryota; kingdom Metazoa; phylum Arthropoda; class Malacostraca; order Decapoda; family Palaemonidae; genus Macrobrachium; species Macrobrachium rosenbergii. The sequence continues at coordinate 78,890,940 of NC_089743.1, forward strand.
AAGAGTTGTGTCTCTTTGTTTGTTAGTACTTTATTGGGTATGTAATTTAGTTTACATTTTCTTATTATAATTTGCTTATTTTATATTTTCTTTATTCAGTCCGTATTTTATCTTTATTTTTTTCAGCACTTCCTTCAGTATTTTTGCCACTGATTTTGCTAAAATCTGTGCATTTACCTGCATTCATCGTCATTTACTCAATTTATAATATAATTTCATCATCATTTACTAGTTACAATCTTGCCATTTTGGTGATTTAGTTTTAGTTGTTTTCTTCATAGTTTCATCATCAATTTAATTTTCGATCATTTTGATCATTGCTGATATAAATATTTTAGATTCTGTTAAGATTACTATAACACCATAAACTTCTCTACTTTATGTGGAGTTTTTATTATATTATTTTTATTTTATTATATTCTTATTTTTTCTCTGGATTACCGAAAGATACCATGCTGGACTCGCTGGTTCTAGGAAAACCACCGAATGGACTGCTTTTAGATGTTTGTGAATATATTCTTAGTTGAGTTCTATTGTACCTGTGGACACATTTGCTCCAGAGATCAAAGAGTATTTACAATATTCTGGAAGCTCCCTTGGACGAAACCTCAAAGTTGAAGCCAAATTCCTGTCCATTTATTGGTTCTTGTTTTAATGAAATAAATCCACAGTTGCGTATGGGTACAAATGTATTTAAAAATAAATCTTTTCACGAGGGAAATCGAACAGATTCCCGAAAGCCCTCTGTACAGATTTATTTTTAAATATTTTTGTCCCCTTATATAACTGGATTTGTTTCTCCAGCATGATTTTTATGAAGCAAAGGGGATAAAATCTGTCGATAACTGATTAGTATTTGATGTAGAATTTTCCTTATTTTTCCTAATTGTTTTGAGAATATATTGTTGAGGAAAATATTAATCTAGAGTTATTGGGGTTGCTTTTGGAGTTATAGAAATGCTCAGTAGTTTATCTTTTGAATTATTTATTGATCACAGTGGTATTTTTGATCTGATGGTGGTATATTTTTAATCATTAATCTTTACTTAGACATTATTCCAATTTTGTTTTCTTATTGGAGAGTATACAAATTATATGGAGCTTTCATAAACGATTGTATTCTATTTTTGCACAATTACCAATGCAATCACCTTTTCCCAGATTTTCTCCAACTTATGGAGACATGTTTGCAATACTCTGATGTGAACTTCGCTTATTATGATCTCAGATGATCATTATCAAGAATTCCAGAAAACATGAACTAGAGTTGTAATGTTTGGAATACATTTCTGTAAGTAATATTAATAAATATTTTTTTTTGTTTGAAACAGCTCTACTGTATATAATTCAATTCTCTGCCGCAACATTTCCATTTTACCAATAACAAAATTCTCCATTTTACCAATACCAAAATTCTTCAGTGTTACTGTGAACTCCATGATACAAGGAACTGGCTTGACGTGAGCATCATAATGATATACTCTGTAAACGAATGTTGGCCCCCTGTATTGCCTTGGAACCAAAAATGTATATATTGAAGCTACAGCTTTCCACTTTTAGAGGTTCTTCCTGACTCTATTTTTGAGAGAAAGAGCAAAGTCGTTGACAGTAGGGTAAGTACACTTCAGTTTATGTATCTTTTGGTCTTTCTCGCTTTTCTCCCTTTCTGGTAAATTATTCTGTGAAGAGAGATATGGTTTAAGGAAGTGGGAATGGTCCCCTATTTTTTCCGGTCCCCTGTTTTTCCATAGTTTTGCTTACTTTTAATTATTTTTCTGAGTTATCTTTTCATTTGTCTCATTGTTCGAGAGAGAGAGAGAGAGAGAGAGAGAGAGAGAGAGAGAGAGAGAGAGAGAGAGAGAGAGAGAGAGAGAGAGATTATCTAAATGTCTGCGTTACATAACATACGTGTAGGACACAAGCCATGCTTTAATGACCTGGGCTGAATCAGCAGGGTCTTGAAAATATATAGTATATCAGTGTATCATTTTGTTGAAATATAATATATCAGTGTATCATTTTATTGAAATATAGTATAGCAGTGTATCTTTTTATTGAAATATAGTATATCAGTGTATCACTGTATTAAAATATTATATATCACAGTATCATTGTACTGAAATATATCAGTGTATCATTCTATTACTGAATCAAGTTGCTTGCTATATGCAAAATCAGTTTCCAGTGTTTGACTACTCTAGGTTTAATGCATATGTGTTTTTTGATGGTACTCGTGGTATTGTTAGAGCAATAGCACTTTCTGTTTTCGCTTTACGTAAAGATTTATAACAGCCTATCACGAGACGCAGAAAACGTGGTAAGTTGTTCAAAATATAAAAATATAAAATGAGAATGCGCAGGAATCGTGATAATGAAGAATAAGGCAGTATGCTCCAAAAGAATAAGGCAGTATGCCCCAAAAAGTATAAATGAAGCACAAGGTAAAATAGGTTATGAATTCCCTTCCTGTGGGCAAGTGTTATGGCTAAATATAATAATGATAGTAAAATTAATTTGTTGTTGCTAATATATTTATTGTTACTGTGGTCTTTTTCCGAAATTTGACTTTGAATAATCTTAGCCCTTTCGAAAGTAGAGCTTATAAATTGTCGACACGAGGGACCATAATGGGGAACACAGTTCCAGAACATCACCCATTTCACTGCAGTGTTTCCCCCCCTATCCAAAAGATAATACAAATTCTGGCGTATCAAAATGAATTTAATGAATTACCGCGATTCAGTTCCAGTGCACCAAAGTTAGGTGATTATTTTTATCTGACCAATAGCTTAATTTTTATGAATATTTATAGGGGTAAAAAAATAACTATGAGTAAAAAAGCTTGGGCGTATATGAAGCAGTCAACATTACTGCAGAATATCTAAAAACGTTTTTTTTATATACGGTGGGCTAAGGTCTCATGTTCAGTTTGCGTACCACAACTCACTGCCTAAGTCTTCGAAATGGTTTGATGACAGAAGATTTATCAGTCATTCCATTAAAGATATTTCCGAGTGGAATAATTTCCCCATGAGTTATCCCTGTTTTTTAATATTTTGCATCTGGAACTATCATTAACTTCTACCGGAAGTTAATGAATGAGAGAAGAGTTACAGAAAAACAGTATTTATACCAAGAGTTCCAGAGGTCAGCCGTTACGTCACTTCAGTTAACAGCTTTGTAATCTTCTTAATCGCTGGTTGGAGGAAGATTTTATCTATAATATCTGAGCCCCAAGCTCCTTTAGAGAGGTTCATCATATTTCCTTGTTTAATCTGTGCTGATTCTATCATCTGGCTTTGGAACCAACAATTGGTGCTATAAATTATGTTTGACAAATTCCTGTCTATTCAGTGATTATGGTTATTTATGTGGTTAAAAATAACTGAGCTCTTTTGGCCATACCTTACTGAACGTTTATGTTTTATTAATCTCTGGGGCAGTGAGTTACCAGTAAAACCGATGTAGGATTGGTCACAGTCGAGGCAAGAGATTTCGTATATTCCTGTCTTTGGGGACTGGCTTTTGTTGGACGTTAATCAGGGAATTGGCTAAGGTATTTGGGTAGGTAGCGGCAAAAGGGTTAGAGTTTCCAAGTGTCTGTGGCAATGTCTTAATCCTGTCCAGGTGTGAGATTTTTATTTTATTGTTGGGTGTCTCTCTAGTACGTCACTCCTGTTGACAGCTTTTTAATCTACTTAATTGCTGGTTGGAGGAAGATCTTATCTATAATATCTGAGTCCCAAGCTCCTTTTGAGAGCTTCATCGTATTTCTTTGTTTAATCAGTGCTGATTCTACCATCTGGCATAGAACCGACAATTGCTGCTATGAATTATGCGTGACAAATTCCAGTTTATTCTGTGGTTATGGTTATTTGTGTGGTTAAAAATAACTAAGCTATTTTGGCCATACCTTACTGAACATTTGTCACATTAACCTCTGGGGGACTGGTTTTTGTTGGACATTAATCAGGGATTTGGCTAAGGTATTTGGAGAGACACCCAACAAAATCCCACACCTGGACAGGATTAAGACGTTGACACAGACACTTGGAAATTCTACCCCTTTTGCTTTTACCTACTCAAACACCTTAGCCAAATCCCTGATTAACGTAAAACAAAAGCCAGTCCCCAAAGACACTGGAGTATATGAAATCCCTTGCCTCAACTGTGACCAATCCTACATCGGTTTTGCTGGTAAATCACTCCCCCAGAGATGAATACAATATAAATATTCAGTAAGGTATGGGCAAAAGAGCTCAGCCATAATCACAGAATAAACTGGAATTTGTCACTCATAATTTATAGCAGCAGTTATCGGTTCAAAAGCCAGATGGCAGAATCAGCACTGAGTAAACAAAGAAATATGATGAACCTCTCAAGAGGAGCTTGGGACTCAGATATATATATAAATCCTTCCTCCAACCAGTGATTAAGGAGATTAAAAAACTGTCAACTGGAGTGACGTAACGGCTGACCCCTGGAACTCTTGGTATAAATAGCCTACCACTTTTCTGTAACTTTTCTCATTCACTAACTTCCTGTAAAGGGAGACAGTTGTTGTAGGAATTTATAGTATTAACTTTCTACATTTTGCCATTTTTATTGGGTCCTTTTATTTGACGGAATTCTTTTGTAAAAGGAAACATTTCATAGTCCTATACATTATATATATATATATATATATATATATATATATATATATATATATATATATATATATATATATATATTAATGATGTTTATATAAGAATTCTACAATGATATGAAACGTCTAGAAAAATATGTTTGCACAGTAAGCTTTCACTAGCCACTGCTGGCTTTACGAAACTAAAACAAACACAAATATAAATGTTATGGAGTATGAATGTATGCCATGAAAGTAAAAACAAGAACTGTTGATGTGTGACCATATACATACATACATACATACATACATACATACATACATACATACATACATACATACATACATACACACATATTTATATATATGTATGTATATACGAGTATATATATATATATATATGTGTGTGTGTGTGTATACACATGTATATATACACATATGTATGTATGTATGTATGTATGTATATTATATATGTATAATATATTTATATATATATAATATTTATATATATGTATATAATATATATATAAATGTGTGTGTATGTGTATATATGTGTATATATATGTATATGTGTGTATCTCTCTCTCTCTCTCTCTCTCTCTCTCTCTCTCTCTCTCTCTCTCTCTCTCTCTCTCTCTATATATATATATATATATATATATATATATATATATATATATATATATATACTTACACATACACACACACACATTGTCACGAAGTGTTCCAGGTACATGGTTAATATACGACAAACCATAGAATTCAAAACTTACCTCACTTACAGCTAGTTGCATGAACTCTCATAGCAAAAAAAATATGACTGGATACTCTAAAGGGCACAGTGATTCCATAAAAAAATTATGAGCAATGTGAGGTATCAGTATTTAAACGAGACACACTAAAGAAAAAGGGCATCACTCCATTACTGTAACTGTCTCCTCGATTAGAGTTACCTTATCAAAAAACTGGAGGAACAAAACTATATCATTCTGATTTATTCACAATTAATTCCTACCACTGGAGGTCAACAAATAAAACACTATTGTAAAACTTTAAGTGCAAAGATTTTTTAAATTCAAAATTAATAAATCAGGTTTCACAATTTTACTTTAAAGAAAAATCACTATTACTTGGAAACAAAAACTTAATTAAATCTTAAATAATATTATGAAATTTAAGGAAAATTACTATTACTTGGAAGCACAAACTAAACTAAATCTTAAATAAAATTATGAGACAAGATTAATTCACCAAAGTGTTTATATGCGAAACAAAATTAATTAAGCATCTTGAAAAAACTAAGAGGTTGTAAACACAAAATATGTAAAAGTATTGAATTCAAGAAGAATTAAACAAATAATTCAAATGACACTAAGAACACACAATTATACAAAACATGAAAATGAAATGTAAATGTAAATTCACTTAAATACAAATCTCTTATTGTACTGACCAGTCTGCTAATCACTTATTTAAAGACTTCAAATTATACACTTCAAATTATACCATGGTATAAATTTCAATTGCAATACCTGTTAACTGCATTTCTGGCCGTTACCAAAAAATACCTTATTCCTGAAAAGGTGCCTGTTTCACACACATACACACACTGCTACAACACAAAATATCAAAACTTAAAAGTTTTTAAAACGGAGTGGCTGACAATTAATTACTTTACTTTGCTTTTCACTTTTTCTAAGAGAAAGAGAGAGGGGGAAACCAATGCAAATGGTCTCTATAATCAGAATGACAAAAATTTTTGGTATCCAGTCAAAAGCAAGCTGCTATAGAACATTCCATTGAAGCTGGATGATGTCATTGTCAGGGCAAAGAGTTTTGGGGCAAAGCTGACACGATCAGGACAGTGCAAATGTCTCGATTGGGACACATCCTAGAAAATATATGATGTAATAGCCATGCGGTTTTGCGCAGTAATTTCCATCCAAACCCTTGATCTTAAGACAGAACAATATATGTCTTCTTTGGGTGTAAGTCCTAGTATAAGGTATTGAATGAATACCGGTAGGTTCTTTTAAAATGGTAGTGAATTCTCGAACAGAATGAAAGTATACAAGATAGGAGCTGTGTCGGCGTGTGTTGTTATTCTTCTTATTATCACACCTACCACTGTAGCCAGATACAGTTACTTATATCCTAACAATGATATTAATTATGTAGCAATAGAGATGATATTAAATGTAGTATGTATGTATACACTAAGATTACAGATTCCCTACTGCTCCTGGCAATGATAATACATGTAAGTATTTTTACGTGTGCTTAAACATACAATGCTCAATGTGTTGCCAAATTGGCAATACTTGGTTGACAATAAAACATCGCGACCCGTTGCGTGATTCGATCTTGATGATTGTCGTACAATATGTTCAAAATCCCACGTGGTTTTCTCTCAGACAAAAGATTATGCAACATTGTACAATCATTCACTCCTTCGTGTATGGGACAGAAAGTTGGTTTGGGTGACTGGGCACCCATCTCTTATCTTGTCTGTTAACGTGACTTATCGCTTGAATCAAAACAGATCAATAAACGATCAAAACCCATGATACAGTAAAAAAAAAAAGTATGTCACATGACGTAATCTCTCTCGCTACCAAATTATCTAAAAGATTAATTCTGGTGAGATCTGACTTTACAAAAATTTCAATAATTATTATTATTACACAGAATACATGATAATTAAAACAGTAAATACAACAGTAACTCATGTACATAGAAAAATACGACAATTATAACAACACCCTGGAAAGATATAGATTTTTCAAGACAATATCATAAGAATATAAATATATGTATATATATATATATATATATATATATATATATATATATATATATATATATATACATATATATATATATATATATATATATATATATATATATATATATATATATATATATATATATATAGTGGGTATATATATATTTATATATATATGTGCTTGAATATAAATGTACTCAATATTCTTGATAGAGTTTCTTAAAAAAATTATTCTTAAATTTCAGAATGGAATGGAACGCCAACAGCAGTTTCTTTTCGTTAATATATAGATGAATGTCGGTTGGGTATTTTTTCGAGCAACAGCTCACAGAAATCACACGAATGTTGGACTTGTGACGAGATGAAGAGGGAGTTTTTGTGATCAGTTTTGGAAGAGTGAAGTCGCCGCCTTTGCAAAGGCTAGACATCACTGTTCGCACTACCTCTTGATATACACACTAAGAATGGACTGGACTGTACTTGGCTTTAAACAAAAAATGGCTTTGATGACAACGCCAACGAGACGGATAAATTTATGATGAATCTACAAAATGAGATAAAGAAGTGGACACAGCTGTAAGAGACATTATAAAAAGTGTTATTAAAGGATTCAGCTCTTAATTTTATCCCTAACAGTGAAAATTTGTGAAGCCCGATCCGAAACCAAGAATAAAACTGGTATAAGTTACCAAGGGCAACACCAAAGTTGCATTTACAGAACTTGTGTTTATCGACTTAACATCATCATAGCAATATGATATTGTTCTTCTTCGAGAAGAATTACCCTTGAAGAAATGACCAAAGTTTTATGGTTTATGGTACCCTTGATTTCGAAAACGAGAATACACATAAATTGAAATAATGATCAAACTGGCGTAGATCGATATAATCCCAGACCAAAGAGATTCATATATAAAGTGTCCCACTAATTTTGCTTACAGTAGCTGTGCATTCTGCTGAAGATGAAAGTTTTTACTTGGGAAATATAATTTTGGTAGCGATAATTATCCTTTGGGAATACCTAGTGTGAATAACTTTATATCTGCATTATCAAACGAGCTAAGATGCCTTAATTGTTTAACTTAATTTCCAAATTCATAATATTGTAGATTATTTTCACGTTCATTTAGTGTCAGATAACTGCAAGACGGCAGTGATGTTACTTGATAGATTCTTGTTTTAATGTATTTGTTTCATCCTCCAGTTTCAAAGTAATAATGTCTTTTTTGTTTTATTAGAATTTTTAAAGGCATCAGTTTATGTTAAAACTTGCTCTTTTTCACTTTATATCTTTGTTTTCTGTGATGTGGGAATTGGGCCAATTATCTCAGTAATGAGCTTTGCCGATTTAGACGGGTCTTGTTATTATGAGGTGTTTGTTTATCAGCTGGCATCTTAATGAGTTGTTTTCGTCGTTAATGAATGCCAGTGTTTATATTTTGTGTGTTTTTGTGATTATGCTCGATTAATCTGTGCCACAGCAAGAGTTGTGATGTGTGAATTGTCTTTTTGCCTCCTTGTCTGAGAATAAAGCGACATGTTTTACACGCAATTTGTATCTCTTGCTCTATCTAACTCTTAAGTTAGTTTCTTTCTTAAGACGTTCATTTCTCTCTCTCTCTCTCTCTCTCTCTCTCTCTCTCTCTCTCTCTCTCTCTCTCTCTCTCTCTCATAAAGGAAAATTCACCCTGAATTTGTTCATCTATTTGTAAAATGACATTCACCCAAATCTCTCTAATTCTCTCTCTCACAATGTATTTCACCATTGGATCTGTGTCTGTGCCCGCGCGCGCGCGTTTGTGTATGTGAGTGTAAGTGTGAGTATGTGTGTGCTACGTGTATATCTGTGCCTTATTCCATTTGCCCCACGGCTGAAATGATTAACCGCCGTCTCTACCCCATCCCCCAGGTTATGGCATTATGCAGATCTCAACGAATATTCACTCACTCTCAGTTGGCTTCATTCCTGGCACTTGTGGCACGCCTCCTGCTAATCTCTGTCCCAGACCCTTTCCAGGAAATTAGGTTCTGCGTTGATCTTGCTCTCGGTCTGGTTTTTTCCAGATTTCTTCCTCCAGGTTTTGAAAAAAATATGAAAGTCTGGCGGTTTGGGCAGAACATTGACCCAAGAAATTGAATTCAAGCTGATCTTGTAGCGCATCCTTTATGTGTGAAGAAGCAGAGTTATAATTCAGTACTATACTTCTAACAATTAGTCATTTAGTCAATACTCTTTTGCAAACTAGCAAACACAAAAAACAGCTTCATCTGGGTAAGCAGCAAATTTCTGAGACAACGAGAGAGAGGATCGCACCTCAGAGTTAATAATATGATTAAATGAGGCAGTCAAAATGAAGAAATTTCCTTTTAAATCTATTTTGTTTTATCAAAATAAATTATTTATATTATAATAACAATCTGAAATAAAACTTATTAGTTCTAACGAAGTAATACAAAGATCTCGCCACACTGAACGTAAATTCTTCTTTCTTTCTTTCTTTAAATCTTGAGCTGAGAACCCTTGGATAGTCAACAGATTATTAACCCAGGAGGGCTCCAAAGGGAAATTAACCTGCAGAGAGAGAAAATTTATGGGAAAATCGATAAATAAATAAATATGAGGGAATAGAAAGTAAAACTGATACAACTAAATTCCGGAGAAGTCGGCAGAGAGCAGAAATGAATTTGCTCTTCGCTTAAAAATCTGGATTCCAAAAGATTCCACAACTGCACTAGACAAACTAGTCCACATTTCAGTTGTAGCCAAGATAAAACTCTTAGCAAATTGAGCATTATTTGACCTGAGAAAACGACACACTGTTTACAGCAGCATCCTGCCTGTTGTTGTGAGCAAGAACAGCTAGGTTAGGTATAGTAGAGAGCATATGTGTTTATCGTTGTAGTTATTGTTCTAGTACATTTTATGCAGAAAACAATGAAATCACTCTATGCCAGAAGTCAACACTAAGAGTTGTCAAAATAAACTTGACTGATGACATAACTCTATCCAAGAGCTTGAGGTGAGAGTCAGCAACGGTAGGCAGAAAGGTAGACAATAGTACTTCAAACAAGGAAGAAGATAGGAGTTAAAGCACATCAATGTATTAGTTAAAACCAGAAACTGTTCCATATATGTTTCTCAAAAGTAAATTTCTTACTAAAAATGCACCTAAAATCTTAAAAGAGTCACTTTACATTTACAACCAAACTATTTACTCGTACATGTAATCAGGATGCAAAGGCAAATGTGTTCTGGATCGACTAACTATCATACTTCGAGTTTTATGAGGGTTAAGCGCCTTCCCCCAAAGCCTGCTCCACTCATGAATACGTGCTGCATCTCTGTTTATGGATTCTGCAACCACAGACCTAAGGCACAGAGACGGAACAACAGTTAGAAGAGTAGCAAAATCAGTGTATGCAATCACTTTGTTCTTCAGGCCTTGTCACATGTCACAAGTATAGATAATAAATAGAAAAGGTCCAAGAACACTACCTTGAGTAACACCTGAAATGAAATTACCAAAGCTACTATACTGACCATCAGCGCTTAGAGATTCACACGGAAAAAGGCAAAAAAAATTTACCGAACATACAGACATACAAGCACTAATATATATATACATACGTACACACACACACACACACACATATATATATATATATATATATATATGTATATGTATGTATATATATATATATATATATATATATATATATATATATATATATATATATATATATATATATATATATATATATATATATATATATATATATATATATATATATATATATATAGAGAGAGAGAGAGAGAGAGAGAGAGAGAGAGAGAGAGAGAGAGAGAGAGAGAGAATCACTTATACACGCTTAACTTTTTAATATTCACGAACATAGTTTAACATTGAATTCACTATACCGTGGTAATAACTTACATCCAAGGGGAATTATAATAAATAAGTGCTTCTGCATCTGTCAGAATTCAGAAGCACTTGTCAATTATAATTCCTTTTGGGTGTAAATTGTTCCCAAGTTATAGTGAATTCAATAGACAATGACTTTGACCACTCGGCTATCGAATTCCCATTGATTTTATATATATATATATATATATATATATATATATATATATATATATATTTTATATATATATATAGAGAGAGAGAGAGAGAGAGAGAGAGAGATAGATAGATAGATAGAAATATATTATGTAATTATATATACTGTATATTATATGTGCTTGTGTCTATGTCTATGTCCATGTCTGTGTGTGTACTATATAGTATGGATACAACACTATAAAAAATAGCCTCATTTTAAATTAAGCGTTTTTTATGATGAGGCGAAGAATGATATTTCAAAGTGTATAGTTTTGAGAAGGTTTTTAAAAATTCCAGAATTTTTCCAGCTGTCAGCCATTCCTATGGAACAAGTCTTTTCGCCATTCACTTAACCAAGTGAAGTAAAGCTTAGGAGCCTATTTGTTTGTGGCTTATTTTTCAAAAAAATCTTTTAATTGCTTATGAAGTGTATATAGACGTTTCACAATATCAACAACATAAAATTCTTATATCAGTAGGAAACAAAAACTCAAGGAGCAGTTATGTCAGTTTAACTGCCTCTGCTTTTACTTTTCATGCTGAAACTATTGCCGATGTTTAAGAGAGGGGGAATCGCAAACTGCCTCAGTAACTCTCTTCGTCGCCTGATTCCAGTTTTATCTGCAGCGCTGTGTTTTGCATGCTTTACTAGTATCTTTAGGCGGATATATTTCAATGTTATTTTGATCTCTTTTAGACCACCTCCTCCTATATGATAAGATTTAATTATCGAATTTCTTCCCTTCTGTTGCTTTTTTCTTGACTGTACTTCGAGTATTTCTCAGATATCGAGTATTTCTGTTACGTTTTACATTAGATTAAATCTTCCTTCAATTGATTTCTTTTTTTATAGGTAGTCCACTGATACGATATGCACATATACACTTTATGATAAAGTAATATTGTGGGCGTCTACTGCTCCTTTATTCTTAATTACAATCCGTCCTGTCCTTTGTGTCATGTGGTATGGAGTAAATGACCATCTTATCTGGGACAAAGTTTTGTGTTTGTGGTAGGAAATGTCGTTTCGTTAGGAATTCTTGAGAGTGCAAGAAGAGATGTTTGCGATAAAAAATTGCCCTTCAGTGTATTACGGCAATATCTAAGTATTTTCGTCCGCTTTTACTTGCATAAAAACTATCCTATGGTAAATTTGGAAATATGTTTTTTTTTGTACATCTTATCTCATATAGCTTTCAAATCTATAAATTCAAGTGTGTTTATTAGTTTACATTGTTTTTTCATACAATTTTCGTATTTTTATCCCAGCTTTGTTGGTTTATATATATATATATATATATATATATATATGAATGTATAAATGCATGTATACGTATGTACGTAGTGGTGTCTGTATATATAGCATGTATATTGAACATTGCTGTGTAGTATTTATGATACTGCAGTACAAGCAAGAGGGCAAGGGGTTGATTCCTGGCCAGGTTGAGCTGTTTAGGTACGTTCTTTGTAACCTCTTTTTTGCTGTTTTGACCTAAGTAAAGGATTAATATGTGGTGTTCAGTGGATATGATGGATCATAGCCAGATTAGAGAGGAGCTGATTAATAATATGACAAAGGGAATAAGTCTCGCAGCCTCATCCCAAAGTTTATATAATGATTAGGTCATGTTACCAGTGATTTACGCTTCCATTTGGTGGTTGTTGTGTTTCCCTTTTGTGTTTTATTACTTGTATTTTGATGTATGTGTAATATTTCATTTTTCATGTGTTAAACTTTCACATTTTTCTGCGCACTTTATCTGTTTAACGCCTCTTTTTGCTCAACTTCTCTTTTAGCATGCGTTATTTTTTACTACATAAACCTGCCTTCTTAGAAAAAAAATATTTCCTATTTCCCTGCTCTTGCATCATTCACTTTTGTTTTCCATTGCTTTTCATATTTTGGCCTTATATATCTTGATCGTTTTACATGTGATTTATGGTCACCCGAAGACGTCGCAGACTTAAGAAGTGGAACCGTTGAAGAGGCTATCAAGGTCCAAGTGTGGTGAAAAGTTTCCTGTCCAAAAATATTTTGACTACGAAGGCCGGTGTTTGCTTCGCCGAATCTTGCTGGTGAAGTCATTCACTTTTGATCCTTTTTCATGTCAGTAATCAGCCTGCCTCGTATGCAAAGAGGTTTCAAGTTCCTTCAAGTGCTGTTGCAGGTTTTGCAATTCTTTGGCAAAACTTCTGCAAATTCCAGTACAGAATTCTTATCTAGAAGACCGAAGTTTTGAAAGGATAAAGAAAAACTGCTATCCTGCTTTTGCTTTATATTCACATAGATCTACAGTGGAACCAATTTCCAGTATGTATATATATATATATATATATATATATATATATATATATATATATATATATATATACACACTGTATATATGTGTGTGTATGTATGTGCATGTGTGTATGTGATTAAATGTAATTAATTTTGAAGGAAATTAATGAAGTTTATCAGTAGTTTTGCATAGTTACTAAGGTAATGTAAGGCCAAGTTAGGGTAGGGTAGATTAGCTCGCTGGATTCTGTGTTTAATGAACAGTAATTTTGCATCATCATCAATTTTTTCCCATTTGTGGACCTTTTATGAGGGAGACAGTTTTCTGGTATCTTATGGTATTATGTTATTTAGTGTTTAGTTTAATGATTACCGAGGAAATCCGCTTCTATCCGTGAACTCCGTGTACCAAATGCTCTCAGCAAGACATACTGTAGAGTACGAGTAATTGTTTCTCTGTTAATATTTTTGTAACTAGCTTAATGGGATTTTCGGTTAATTGCAATTCTCTCTTGGCCTTAAGTCTTAAGCCATGTTTTGTGAAACATGGTTAAAGTCGTAAGCATGTCTTATGAAAGACGATGTATAAGAAATTTTTAGTGTCTCAGAGTTTAGAAAGTTTGTTGAGGTTTATTATTTTAGTCGCTCCTATGAGAAATATTATGCCACACACCGAAAAGGGGGGAATGTATTTAATGACCGGGGGAGGCACTGGAACAAAGAGATTGTCCCTTTGATTCATATACATAAGTAAATATCGCATTTTACAGCTGTATCATTTCCAGTTTATAAAGAAAGAATCATCTTTTATCTTACATTGACTTCTTGAAAGATCCTTAAAATTTTCCAGATCCTTCTTGGTTTGGTTTTTCTTATAGGAAATGTGAGACCCCAGTGTTCACCTGTATCTTAGAAACCTTTGTGTGTCCTGTTGATCCGTAATTCCACATGGCTGACATAATTTCACCTTTCCTAAAGCGGCCATAGTTTACATTTTCAACATTTTATTGCTCTGCAGTGTCTTTCCTAAATTATCCGTAGATTACGCTTTTAATATATACTACCTAAATTGACATTAAACTATATACTGTAGACATTAGCTTTCATAAAGTACTATGATATTACATGGTGACCATTTGTTTTCTCCACAATATCTAAAGACTCTGTGTTTAAATTGTTTCCTTTTTTTCCCCCTGAAGTATCATTGCGCTGTATATTCATTTTGTGCTTCCTCTAGAATGGCTTAAATCTTCTATATTAACATAAATTAACTATCTTAAGATGCCGATAAATTCAGTAAACGTAACTTTACTTGTCCTCTCTCTCTCTCTCTCTCTCTCTCTCTCTCTCTCTCTCTCTCTCTCTCTCTCTCTCTCTCTTTCCTGTTAAGATAGTTGCTTCAGTTACATTTCCTAACACTTTTGACATTTTATATTTCATCCCTTCTCACCCCCTCCCCCTTCCTATCAGGTCTGAACTTGGACTTAAAGGGCATCGGGAGTGTCACTATTAATCTCGAAAACTATGGATTAGACACTAATATATGTCGTTTTCGGTTACTTTCGCATGTCACCCCCTTCCCACCCCCGCCCTCTTTGGTGCCAGTGATGTCTTACCCCCACAGTATTCTTTCCCAGATAGTAAATAATTTGTATACCAAGTTTCGTTGAAATTGCTCAGTGCATTTCAGAGTTATTCTGGAACATACACACACACATCCATTTATATATATATATATATATATATATATATATATATATATATATATATATATATATATATATATATATATATATTGTTATGACGAAAAAGTCTTTGTGCCCACAAATATTTATTGTGTATGACTTCACGGATTTACTCTGGAATTCATGTAAATGTATTTCGGAACTGTGCTCTTATTATTCAGTGTTATAAATTATTAATATTTTATTTTCCCAAGAGTATGGATATGTTTGTTTTTCACTGTTGCTTTCCCGCTAAGTTATGAATTGTTTGGTGTGTGTTTGTAATAAGGGCAAGGTACAGAGCTTGATGCCATTTCATGTTACAGTACGATATCGTTGTAAAGCCAGCATCGTATTAGTGCATAGAAAACACTGGCCATACTGTTTGAAAACTACTGGATATTATTATTATTATTATTATAACTGTTGTTATTGTTTGTTGTTATTATTAACGTCATTCGTTGGTTGAATATATATTTAAAGAATCAGAAAGGCCAAAAAGTACATACAGTAAGTAGTGGAAATGTTTATCAAATGAATTGTGCAAATATGTCTGAGGTTACACGGTCGCATTACAACCTACGTTACGCCACGAGCGTCACATACCCAGCGTTGCCAAGGTGACCATTTCTCAGGTTCACAGTAGAGGAAATGGAAAACCTCTGGGGAGGTACCATGGCAACTGAACAGAATGTTGATACTGACTCTCGTCAGCAAGAAGGGGCTCTATTTCAAGTCATTTTGCCTAAGAAGTAAAGGTTCCGGATTCTGTTGTGAAGCCTTGCGAGCAATGCCTAGCATTCTTCCAGCATCATGCGATATTATGCTTTCTAAATGCTGCAAAATAGAGCTTGGCTTAGAAGGTAACGAAATGTGTCGTCGAATGTTCAGATTCATTAAGTAAGTTATTGCTTATTGAACATTAAAGTTAAGTATACCTTAGCTTAACCAGACCACTGAGCTCATTAACAGCTCTCCTAGGGCTGGCCCGAAGGATTAGACTTATTTTACGTG
>NC_089743.1:78912470-78927470 GCF_040412425.1 Macrobrachium rosenbergii
GAAAATAAAGGTGAAAATAAGGAGAGGGGACTAGCAAACGTTTGAAAAAACGATGAGGGAAAAATAAGAAAAGACAATTGCGAGATGGCAACAAAGCCAAGAAAAATGAGAAACTCGAAAAATGGAAAAGTACTAAAGGAAAAATGAATATGTGGAGAATAAAGTGAAAGAAGAAAAAGCACATCTGAATTTTAAATCTATGTTCCCAAACTACTACTCCAAGAGAGGAAAAATTAAAATTGCCAGTGGGACTGGAAATGTTTCCCCATTTAAAGTAAGAGTTTAATTATGCAGTGCGATGCATAACTTGTCGCACTGACATGCAGACAAACACCCTTGTATATCCGAAGGATAGCGAAGGGTGAGGTGCTCCAAACAAGTATGAGATTCTCTTTGTTAATTTTATATAATTATTATATATATATTATTGTATATATATATATATATATATATATATATATATATATATATGTGTGTGTGTGTGTGTGTGTGTGTGTGTACATGTATATGTATATGATATTGTCTAATACAGGTAGGCTGATAAATAGATAAAGCGCACACACCTTTTGGATACGCTATCCATTGAAAGCCTCGAATTCGAAGATGAAATGTACTGGGAAGCTCTTCCTTCCTTTAGTGGAGCTCGGTTCTGTGCTTTGTAGATAGTATATTTTAAATTTATATTTTAAATTATATATATATATATATATATATATATATATATATATTATATGAAATTTTTATCACACCGTGATTTATATACAATCATGAAGCTACAAATGTCGCTTAATATCAATTCACGCTACTCGGAATATATCTTCGTTGGAGAATTGTCGCCGAAGGAATTTATATAAGTGATAATGAATTGGAATCGTCGGGACACGAACCCGTGACACGAAAACCTATTCAGCGACTCCAGTGGACGGCTCAATGGTTACCGTCCACTGGAGTCGCTGAATAGGGTTTTCGTGTCACGGGTTCGTGTCCTGACGATTCCATTCATTTATCACTAATATAAATTCCTTCGGCGACAATTCTCCAACGGAGATATTCCGAGGTAGCGTGAATTGATATTAAGCGACATTTGTAGCTTCATGATTATATATATATATATATATATATATATATATATATATATATATATATTATATATATATATATATATATATATATATATATATATATATATATATATATATGTGTGTGTGTGTGTGTGTGTGTGTGTGTGTGTGTGTGGGTATATATATGTATATATATATATATATATATATATATATATATATATATATATATATACACAGTATATATATACTGTATGTATATACATCTCGTAGGGGGTTAGTGCCGGCAGCGCACCTCACGGGGTGCATTGTAGGCATTACTAAAGGTTCTTTGAAGCGTCCCTCCGGCCCCTATCTGCAACCCTTTTCACTCCTTTTGCTGTACTTCCATTCATATTATCTTTGTTCCATCTTGCTGTCCACCCTCTCCTAACAATTATTTGTTACACCTTTCGAACCTACCTACTCAATATCCTTTCCAGCGCTGAATGACCTCATAGGTGTCAGTGCTTGGCCTTTGGCCCAAACTCTGTATTCCATTCCATATAATATATATATATATATATATATATATATATATATATATATATATATATATATATATATATATATATATATATATATACATACACATATATACACACACATATATATATATATATATATATATATATATATATATATATATATATATATATATATATGATCATGAAGCTACAAATGTGGCTTAATATCAATTCACGCTACATATTCCTGAGGTAGCATGAATTTGATATTAAGCCACATTTGTAGCATCATGATTGATATAAATCACGGTGTGATAAAAATTTCACATATATATATATATATATATATATATATATATATATATATATATATATATATATATAATATATTACGTTTTTCCATTTATTTATGCACAGCGGGTTTGTTATAGAGGATGTGTCCTGTTTTCAAGAACTTTAGTTGGATGACGCTGCTAACCCCATGCCCTTAACGTACGGTGTTGTTGCCCACCACATTCGACCAGCTATTAGGTAGGCCTACGTAATTCACAGCTTTGATAACCAAACGCCTGCATTGGGATTTAATTATAGCCTCGATGTATGTAGCGTGGTGCAACTAATGTAATTGATGCATTTTCTTTCTTTACCATAATAAGCAATGCTAAGTCATGGACAATGGCCTCATTAATATGAGATTCACTGTTCCATGAGACGTAAGTGATCTTTGGCATTTAATGCAAAGAGAATTGTCATACCTTTAGGGGTAAAATGAAATTACTCTGAATGCCCCCACCCCCAACTCTCCAACATGGAACTGATATTGTTGCAGTGTGCAATATGTAAAGAACACTTGTAGACTTTAATAAATAGCTTAGCCTTGAAGTTTTGCAATCTTTTCCCAATTACGCTGACTTATTGAAATGTCTGGTGGTTCTTTCATACAATTTCTAGATTCACAACCATCCAACTAATTGCACTTATAGTAAAGATCTTATAAAGGAAAGATTGTCAAGTCTGGTTATTTTCCTTAAATTGGCTGTTTTGTTGCATTAACGGGAAAAGTCGTTTCAGTGATGTTATTAGGTATTTGAAGTGGATGCGTCGTCTTCCGTTTTTTTTCCATGTATTGTTGCTTAATTAAGAAGTTTGCTTTTATTAATAAGCTTGCAATGTTGTCTTACAGACATTTTGAAACAAAGATACGTAGGTTATCTTCATTTAGTTCAGATCATCTTCTTTCAACTCGGGCATGTTTGGTATTAATTTGAATGAGTACGCAAGGATTTGGTGGTGATGAATAGTGAAATGAAAACTATACACTCCTTTATAGTGTCTTACTCCACACTTACGTTTTACTTTTAGTTACTTTGGCGTTCAGAAATCAATACAGTAGCTATTAACAGAATTCTGATAATAGGATTATCGTTGGTTAGTGAAGTACTGCTGTTTGGTTCTGAAGTGAATCCTTAGCACCTTGAGGACTAGTCATTACGTATACACTGCTCACCAGATGCCGTCTTGGGACAGCTAAAAAGAGTACCCTGCACATTTTCGTTTAAGATCTTTGGTCCTCAGTGAAAACTGGATAAGAGCACGTAGTGTTCATGAAAATGCAAAACGAAAGGAAAACCGTTTATCTTATGTTAATTTATTTTTTTATTTACTTTTTACTCATAAAATAATTCTGTTTCTTTGTGAGCAGACCCCTTTTGCCGTTTAAAGGCGACGCTTTTGTCCTTTCGTGAAAGGACACTGTCTACTTTGAGTTGCTATCTAGTCTTTTTTTTGTAAGCTTTTTGCGGTCTAGCTTCATTCTTTCTGTCTTCTCCTTTTCTTTCTTGTTTTGGACTTTTTACTGCCTTTCCTGGGGTCTGTGCCTTTTACCCCTTTTACTCTGTTCTTTTGTCATTTTTTTTATTTTTCTTATTCTTTTTGTAGGCCTTGTATTCTTGTTTTTTTTTTTTAATTGGTAGGTTGATGCTTTCAGAGGTTCGGAGCTGGGGAAAGGGAGCGAAGGTCGCTTACTTTGTAGGTTAATCACTGGATCTTTCTTTGTAGCTACAAATGTTTCTGTTAACTTGCCCGAACAGACTTTCCCCTTTTTATTGTAACTGCTAGATGAAGTCTTTGATCCCTGTATATTTGAGGCAGAGAGGCAGAGAAGGATGATTCTTGATTCTGATAATCTTCCCTCTTTCAGGAGGCTGATTTACTGCTTGTAGTTAGGCCCTATCTTGCCACCTTCCTTTCATATATATATATATATATATATATATATATATATATATATATATATATATATATATATATATATATATATATATATATATATATATATATATATATATATATATATATATTATTTTATTTTTTTTTTTTTCAGATATTCTAGGCAGCATACATAGTGAAATAAATATGATTTCCATTCAGCCTGTCCATTTAAAACTGTAATGTAACGAGCAACGGCCTAAAAAAACTGTTTTCATTCCTGTAGTAAAGCTTTGATTTTTCTGACGCAACGAACGTTCACTAAGGTCATAATTGAAACAGCCTGCATGAAAGATACATTGTACACGGGGTGGGGGGTTGGGGTTAGTGCCATCAGTGCACCTCATACGGTGCACTGTATGCATTAGCATTACTTAAGGTTCTTTGCAGCGTCCGTTCGGGCCCTAGCTGCAACTCCTGTCATTCCTTTTACTGTACCTCCGTTCATATTCTCTTTCTTTCATCTGACTTTCCACCCTCTCTAACACTTGTCTCACAGTGCAGCTGCGAGGTTTTCCTCCTCTTACACCTTTTAAGCCTTCCTACTGTCAGTTTCCCTTTCAGCACTGAATGACCTCATGGGTTCCAGTGCGTGGCCTTTGGCCTAAATTCTTTATTCTATTCTGTTCTCTCGGCCACTGCAGAGTTTTTAGTGGTGCACTTTCATATTTGTCGTGGTAGCTCGCATTGTTGTCACCTACCGATAAAATCTTGGGTAATGTAGCTTTTCCTCCGTTTATCTGTCTGATTTTTTGCATTTCGTTCTGTCTGTCTGTCTGTCTGTCTGTCCGTTCTTGTGCCTATCACGCCCACTTGTTGATCGAAACTTGTACATGGTTAAAGGGGTTTCCGTTAAAACTCAGTACGATGGTAGAATGGATGAAGGGTGATCGTCCGTCTGTCAGTATATCAGTATGTTGGTCACAGTTATATTGGGCAATTGAATCGATTCAGCAAACTCGATACAAAGATAGACCTTCATGCATACAAGCACAAGAAGGAGGACCGTCCATTGCGTCTGTCTTCCATCAGCGTATCAGTTATGCTTACCTTGTCATCGCAACTATTACACCGTTGTGGGGTTTTCAGTCAGCCTTTATATACTAAAGCAGAACGTCGTCCACATATTTTAAGCGCATGAGGGGAGATCCTTCGTCTTTCTGCTCATAGGTGCGAAGGTCATACTGAAATTGTCACCTCAGCCCTTATACAGGAGAAGGCATCTCTCTCTCTCTCTCTCTCTCTCTCTCTCTCTCTCTCTCTCTCTCTCTCTTTCTAAGATGCATCCCAGACCATCCAAGATTGGAAGATGCAAAATATACCGGAAGATGCATTAGCAATTCTCTGGTAGACATCAGAGGTGCCTCACACTGAGGGACCTGGGGCAACCCGAACGAACGGTAAGGTAAGGTAAGGTAAGGTCTCTCTCTCTCTCTCTCTCTCTCTCTCTCTCTCTCTCTCTCTCTCTCTCTCTCTCTCACTTGAATACAAATGGCACTCTTCGAAGCAGATATTACGTGAAGGAAAAGAGCTCTTCATGTGGGAGAAATATCAATATAACTGAAATATCATCTTAGCATGGATTACCTTCGATTCAATGTTTGTCGAATTTTCATATTTTTTTTATTGATAGAAATGACCAAGTAAAATATGAACAGATAGGCTGATTGCTAAACATTCAGAATGAAAGGTAAAGTTTAATTTCAGGAATAGGAGGGAGTTTATTTAATTATTCTCATAATATTTTCCTCCGCTGGAAGCTTATTGAAGCCTCTTTCCGCTTAACTTTTCCCCGCTGTCCTTGGTTAAGGATTAAAACTCTTGCCCAAAACGGGCGACTTATTCTATTTATACCTAACTTGGGCTTTTATGAATTTGAAAATGCATTAACTTACTTGTTTTGGTATATGTTGTGAATATGAGGATGCAATATACATATGGACACACACGTATATATATATTATATTTATACACACAAGCACACACACATATACATAATTATATATATATATATATATATATATATATATATATATATGTATATGTATATATATATATATATATATATATATATATATATATATATATATATATATATATAATTATATATAATTATATATATTGTAATGAACCACTTTTTGGTTCTACAGCTTCTTTAAGATAAAAAGAACGGGACTGGAAAATCTGGCAGAGAATTGGGCAGACAAAGGAGGAGGGAGCTAAACAAAAAGTGGATACCTTAAAACTAATTTACTATCCACAAAATGTACTCTTTATACAAATGAGTCAGTAGCAAATTATCAAAATGAGTCAGTAAATGATAAAGTGAACACCAAATTAACAGAGTCAGTACATAAATGACCATAATAAAATAAACGTGCGCAATGCAATAAACAATACAAATGACCAACAATGGAGACAGTAAATGACGTTAAATAGAGGCAGCAAAAGCCAAAACACTACACATCCACACTACTCGTACAAAAAGACAATCTTAAATGCATTATTAAAATTTATTAAATGAGTAAAGCACTCACACTGAAATGGTAATCAAATAATCATAACAAAAAGGTATACACTATACAACAAACAATTACACGTATTATTGTGAGAGCTTTCTCGCAGTAAATACACTATACCTTAATAATAAATAACCATAACAAGGCTAAACACACCCAACCACAACAGAGCCCAAACACAACCACAACAGGGTTAACAAGAAGAGGTGAGTTTCCAAAACAAGCGAGTCCTCAACACTTGGATGAGAACACTCGCAGAGATGAGGTGAGCTTCCAAAACATGCTGGACTACCATACTTGGACGAGGTCACACTCCCAAGGACGAGGTCACTCCCAAGGACGTGTATCCAAAGAAAAAAGAGGCCACCCACAAGACAGGTGGTCCTCCAACATCCTGCAGTAGATGTTGCCATGCACATTGCCTCTCTATTAGTTCTTCCTAAGATAAAACAAACACTTGATCCAGGCTCCCTTCTTCCTGTTTAAAGCTACACTGTTTCCTTATTAAACTGTTTGTCATCTGTCTTACCTTCTTAATTAAAATGTTCCTTACACCTTCCTTTGTATACTGAGCACAGTTATGTCGTTACCTTCCTTTATCATCTCTGTCTTTATATAGAGGATCAGTTATTTCTCTCACCCTTTTTTTTCAGAACTTCTCTGTTGTCTATGCAAGCTTTACACACTGGTCAACCACTTAGTCACATGTACACCATGGTACTGCAGCATCTCAATTGTAACCCCTTCAACTCCTGGTATTATTGCATTTTCTGCATAAAACTCACTCACTTGATTACCCCTACGGCAATATTTTACCCCTCTCTCTTCAACTGAAACTTTTATCAGTTTTAAATTTTGCTTCAACTAAGAAATTATGAGATATTATCCAGCCACTTTTCATCTCGCTATTATATCTATCAGTTTGCTTTTCTATGTGCTTTTAATTAATAAATGATTAGCAAACTATTTACTTCATTTTCTCTTCCCCAAGAGAATTTCATAGCTACCTACACTACCATCTATTTTTTGTTACTTACCTCTGCATATAAATCACCTATCACAGCATAGATTCAAACTACCCTAAAACAGTCTCCTTCACTCTCATTTTTTTTTCAGCCTCTGTTCTTAGACATTCACTGTCTCACCTTTTACTTCCACCATGCTCACCCTTAACCATTCAGATCTCAGACTCATGCATTGAAGCCTTTTTATTTAACCCTTACCTAGCACTACATTTCCAGCCATCCTGAGACACAATCACCCTTTTGTCATTCCCTTTCCTGCATGCATTCTCCTTTTATGCTTGTGTCACCCAAGGTCAAAACATTCATCTTCATCTTCTTAAGCACATCATCTACAATACCTCTCTTCTCAACTTCACTACAGATGCACACATTCAAAGACCAAAGTTGTTACCTCTTTACATTCCTGGTTTTTTGGAAATGTATGATATGGTGCTGCAACTCCCATGCCCCAAGGTCAGGAGTTATGGTGTAATTGCAGTTGGCATCATATCAAGCAGCTAATCTGCATTTAGTCATTATCTCTACTACCCTTCACTATGTGCTCCTCTGCCCTTGGGGTACGTTATAACTGATCCTAGGGTAAACATGCTCTAACACAAATGAATAATGCGGTAGCAACTACAGCAAAGAGACTGACTCAATATATGTGTTCCTGGTGACCTGTGGAGATATGCTCACCCTACAGTTAAGTAAGTCAATTAAAAGGACTGTGGTGATAGTAAGAGGTACTACCTGGACACTGCTGCCTTAGGAAGTGTGAGTGATTTGGGATTACAATGCATCATGTCCTAATGAAGACAAGCTCCAAGTGGAGGTTTGGGAACTCCCTGGGAAGGATATAATCCTCAAATGATGGATGAACCTTCATCTTGAGGCCACTGGCGACCACAGCATCATGAATGACAAGTGCTATTGCAGTGGTAGTATGCAGTATCATTTAGGCATTACTTCTCTAGCAACTTCCAGGAGGTATGGATATATGCATCTCAAGGCAGAGGAGTGCCTAGTAAAAGATTATGGACCCCTAGTTGGGAGGAAATGGCCGCTGAATAGCAATGGCAATAATACTTTTCATTATTTTGGGATGCCAAAAGAGAAAAGAATATTGTCAACCATTCTGCATTGAGTAAAGGTCACCAAAAGGCTGAAGGCAAGAGTTTGCAGCTCCACACTTACTATTGATATTGTGAAAAACGAAATAATGGAATAAAACAGTAAGTCTTGGGGTTTTGCATGTACATAGATATAATTCATAAAATAAGGAATGATTGACAGCTGATTTGTTTATGGAGGAAAGCTAGATATTTTGGCATTTAGATAGAGAAGAGTAAAATGGAAATCTGAACAGAAATGTGAAGAACAAACAGTGATTGTGTTTGTGGTAGCTAAAAGGTGCATAGCTACGGAAGAGGTTATGCTGGTATTCTCAGGAAGACCCTGGGAATGGGTGAGAGTACAGATGTCTTGTTCTAAGGAATACATGAGTATGGCTAAATGTGGTAGCGGTAAAAGCTGTAATGTTGAGTCTTCGTGAAAAGGGAGAAAATATCTTTCAGATGGTCTCCTACTTGTTTCTGTGCTTAGTTGAGTTTGTGGAGTCTGAAAAGATGATTGTGATAGGTGATTTAAATGCAAAGGTAGGTGACAAAAAAAGAGATGGCATTGGTGGTAGGTATGCAGTTCATGGGGTTGATTTTCGAGAGTCTTTGTTAAAGTGCTTGGAAAGACTCATCATTGCCAGAAAGACATGGTTTCCTGACAGAGTTTGCTAGCTGATGTGTTAGTACAGAGTAGATGGAAGCGCAAGTTGATGGCTGTGATGGTGAGGGGTGACTGAAGTATATTAGATGATTATGTTGTAGCAAATGTTAAGAAGGATTTGAGCAAGAGAAGAAGGGGTGAAGATGTTGCTGTAAATGCAATTAAACAAATGAATTGGATAAGAAGGAAGTAAGAGGAATGTAAATGAAGAAAATAGAACTGAGGGCTATGCTGAAGGATATGGAGGTGGAAAGGTTGATGAGTATGCAAAATTCAAACATTAGGTAATAGGGACATCCAGGGAATGAAAGGAAGGTAGGAAGCAAGAATAGAAATAAAAAGCGTTGTGATAAGTAAAGAGGAAATTCAAAGTTTAATTAAGATAAAAGATTGAAGTTACATGGCAAAAGAAATATGCAGGCATACAGGAGGGCTGATAGTGTTTAGGAGGACAATGGGACACAAAAAGAAAGGTAATAAAGATATAGGGGAGAAGGTGAAAAGAACTTAAGGGGAATAAAGTTTTTATGCTGTCAGAAAGGTAAATGAACAATTGGATCCCAGAATTAAATATAAAAATGAAGAAATGTTGTCTAAAGAGAAAACAAAACTTGTCAATGGAGTGAGTATTTTGAAGATTAGTTGAATGCGGAGAATTGAAGAGAGGCAGAGCTGAATGATGCGAGAGTGGTAAGGGGGCAAGTGTAAGGCTGGGAATGCTTGTGTAAGTGACTGTTGACAATATGATAGGGCAATCAGAGGTTGTTGAATGGGAACACAAAAGGAGGTGATGGAATTACAGTTGAAGTGCTGTGGTATGGTTAAGATAGTATGGTAAGTATGCAAGAAGGAAGGGTTCTGAAGTAATAGGTGAGACGACAAGTTGTTTCACTGTATTAATGTCAAGGTGATGGAGATAACTATAGGAATTATATAGGGGCATAACATTATATATGTCAGGGAAGATGTAGAGTAAGATTTTGATTGAGAAGGAAAATAAATGACAAAAGGACTAATTTGAAAAGAGCAATGTGGGTTTAGACAC
Source organism: Macrobrachium rosenbergii (assembly GCF_040412425.1). NCBI lineage: Eukaryota > Metazoa > Arthropoda > Malacostraca > Decapoda > Palaemonidae > Macrobrachium > Macrobrachium rosenbergii. The sequence goes on from NC_089743.1 coordinate 78,922,656, forward strand.
GGGAGGATGTTTGGATCGTTTGTATTTTGTGAAACAGTCATGTGAGAAATTTGGAAGTAAAAGTATGTGGCATTCTAAGACACCTAGAAAAGCTTTTGACAGAATTGATAGAAAGGCAGAATGGAAGGTGCTTCGAATGTGTAGTAGGGAAGATAAGTTACTTGGAGTAATTAAATGTTTTTATGATGAAAATGCAGTACTTACTAACGTACGAGTATGTAGGAGGGAATTCGGTGTAAAAGTGGGCCTGAGACAGGAGTGCCTTATAACTCATTGCTATTCAGTATCTTTATGAGTGGAGTGTTGCCAGAAGTCAGAAAAAAGGACGGAAGTTGTAAGTGCAAGTTGCAGGATAAGAAAATGAGTCATGAACGAAGTGCAGAATGTTTGACATTGCGGTGCATGAATTAGTACAATACACCGAGTTAGTGAAAAGGTTAGTGTAGGGAAAGAATGCACGACGATATAATTCAGAAACTCTAGGGTGAAGGAGAAGAGAAAGACATAGAAAGGGTTGGATTGCTGGTACGTCATAGATATTCGAAAGGAAGGGCCTAAAGAAACAGGAAGCGTGAGGAGGCGTGCAAGATGATGGTTGATGGTCCAGTGTATGTTTGGGGGTTCAACACGCTGCTGACAAGCTTTTAGGCTATAAAACGACTGATGTTATGGAAATTTCATCCACGGTGCATCACTTAAGGAGAATGTGGCGGTGAACATTGTTGTTGTTTTTTCTTTAAAACCAACACTTGTTAGAAGGATGGGTGTACCATTGAAAGCATATACCATTTTTACAATTATGAATAGATTATAAATTTGAATATCTGCATTTGCATGTTTAATCTACGCAAACTAAGATAGCAAAAGGTTTGAGAGAGAGAGAGAGAGAACCTTGTGAGGTAGATAAATAAGATAAATCATACTCAATTTAGTAATGTAATCGGATGTGTTTGCTTGTGTGTGTGTGTGTGTGAGAGAGAGACAGAGAATTTTTGCTCTGAAAGTATGACGCGCCGCCAGGTTCCTTTAGAGTCGGACTCAACCTCGTTAACAAAGAGCGAGAAAATTAAACGTCAACCATAAGGGGCCGCAGTGGCAGGAAATCAATCCTTGAAGAACTCCTTAAGTTCCGTAAATTATTTTCCTTTCCCACTTTTTTATTTCTTTCGTAGAATAGGTGGGTGAAGATGATTTCTCAATTTGCTTGCTCGCTTTTCCGTGGAGTTGATAAATTGTGTGAAAAGTTGTCGAGTACTTGGTTAATGATGATGGACGACGATTATATCGCTACTATTTTTTTCGTCTACATTATCATTAATACTATTAATACAACTCATAGAAAACTATTACTAGGATCAGTATTTGTGATGATGATTCTACCACCACCAACACTACTGTTATTATTGTTACTGCTACTTCTATAACATCTGATTAAAGGTGTAAGATTGTACGTATATGTTATACATGTTGCGTTCATTATTTGGTATTATTTACGCTGAAAAATCAATCTTTTTCTGTGACAGACAGTGGAGGGTTTTGACAAACTCTTCGATTCCATCAGTGCCGGATCGCCCGTGAGACGGTGTCCGTGGTTGCTCGTTTGCCTGTCAAGCGCTTGACACGTTCCGTCTTCTTTTGCAAAAGATTTTTGCCTTTTGTTTCCTCTTCGGTCAGAACTGGTTCGTGTATTCGTGTCTTGCACTGATGCACTTGCGGTGTGATCAAGAGCTTCGTGATCATGAAAATTATTTTTTTTTATTTCATGGTGAGGCGGATTTGATCATTAGTATAACACAAGCCTACAGCTGTAGAAAGAGGATGTCTGAAAATTGAAATTAGAAAGCGATATTATGTCCCTAAGTGAGCAGGACACTTGCTTACCGAGATAGCTTTGAAATATGTCAACAAAAACCTGTGCTGAATCAAGCCATTTCTTAAATTTTTGAACTAATAGTGAAAATCAAGATGTGACAGAAATCTGTATGTTAAGAAAAATTAAGAACAGAGAACCAATTACGCCGGAAATGCATGCAGTGCGACCCTGACGGAAGAGCCAAATGACCTTAAAAGCATAAATACCAAAAGGGTTTCTCATTATGATCTCTTTAAAAGTGCCATAAAATTCATCAGTGACCTTAACCTTGCGTAGTCCTTTGTAAAGCACAGAAAAATAGTTGCTGTAGAGAAGGAGGACAGGTGACCTATCTGTTTATCAGGCAATTACGAATACTTCAGATCTAGCAACATCTGTCACAACTCTGCAAATGCACCTCAAGTATGACACAAGGCAAGGCGTTATCTTCAAACACTACAATACTTCACGTCCGAGTGAGCGAAATTGTATAACTTATACTGGAGACTGAAACTGTTCATATTGAACCAACCGAAATTTTTCGTCTTCATATACCCAAAAGTGTTTTTTCTTTTTTTACTACAAAAGCCAGTAGTGAACTTGTATTACATCCTGCATCCAGGTTTGTAGTAACCATAACGGAATTGGAGATAATCTTAACTTTAGTGAAAATTAATAAATAATGATACCCGAGACGCTGCTCATTATATCTAAAGTCAAACAGGCAGAGAAAGTGAAAGAGACGCTACTGTTAACTCTAGCGGCCCATGAGGATAAGACTCTCACTGTTAAGTTAGAGTCAGTAGGTACTCATTGTCAAAGGTCGAGCAAACTCAGGTTTAGTGAAGTACAAAACGTCCGTAGTTCAGTGGTTAGGATCTTTGTCTCACCAGCGAATAATACGGATTCAATTCTGAGTGATGCTGAAGGATTTGGGAACGTTACGTTAAACCTCACTGTATCTCTGTTGACCTAAATGGTAAATTAGGGATAGGTTAGGTAAGTGAATGTGGTAGATTGTAGGCAAGGCAGAGCAGTATATGAGGCTAGCAACCTCGTCCCAAAATAATTGGTGAAAACTAGAGCTTACCAGTTCTCAAGATAAATGGCAAAATACCTGCAGCATATAAGTATATATATATATATGTATATATATATATATATATATATATATATATATATATATGTATATATATATGTGAGTGTGTGTATATACATACATATATATATATATATATATATATATATATATATATATATATATATATATATATATATATATATATATATATATATATATATGTTCTGTTACCAATAGTTTTCGAGTAAGACATGGATGAAAACTTCTTTGATATTAAGGACTTTATCCAATACCTCTTTCACTCCTGGCCAGCCTTTTCACTGTTTCCCACGCTTTGCTTTCTGTTCAGAATTTCTTGATTAAATACCCTTTTCATCATCATATTGTTCTCCATTCTCTATGCGTAACTACACCTTAGCAAACAGATTCAACTTTTCATTTATACTAAGATTTTCATATTTTCTTGTTAGACATACATATTTCTCATCATTTCAGCCTTACACATTCTACAGAAACACTTCATATTAACAGCATCCTGCCATTTTCCTTCATATCCTTTCTGCTATGCACTTCATTTCCACAGGGGAGAATTAACCAAGGAGGTATTATATACTTCCGTAATGTTGCTTCCGTAGGTACTCAAGTTCTTTTGCAAAAATTCTAGTGAAATCCTGCAACTTTCCTCGCAGCTTCGCTTATTCTGTCATTCACCTCTCCTCGTACAGTTCTCTTTTGTTTCATATTTGCTCCTAGAGATCTGTATGATCTACCACTTTCGTTTCTTTACCATCCTCAGTGACCTTGAATGTTCATTTTTCCTGACTTTCACCTATCATCATAAATATCCCCTCTATCATTCATTTCCATATCCTCCCCTTGCAAGCGATTTTTATTGCATTCCTGTACAGTTATCAAGAAAAACACTAATCCCTTTCCGTAATGACATATATATAATATATATATATATATATATATATATATATATATATATATATATATATATATATATATATATATATATATATATATATATATATATATATATATATATAGACACAGGTAGATTGGATCTGATAGATCCAAATGCGGTATGATGAAAGTGTGACGACTGTAGCAGGATTGGAATCTGCATCAGGTTGATAACGTGACCACGTTCTGGCACTCCTGATGCGGGTTGGAATCCTGCTACAATATTTGGACGTTCTTTACATTCGTACATCTGGATCTCAGGTTTTGTAGTGACAAGCGTATCCAAAACCGAATGAAGAATTCGAGAACTTAGAGGGCTTTTTGGTTATTACAGTTATATATATATATATATATATATATATATATATATATATATATATATATATATATATATATATATATATATATATGTATGTATATAATATGTATATATATAGGGTATGTATGTATATTATATTATATTATATATATATATATATATATATATATATATATATATATATATATATATATATATATATATATATATATATATTGTATATGTGTTATATGTATATAAAACCAATTACATCAGTAAAGCAACATTATATTTTTAGAGATGTGAATGTAACCGCCTTTTAAAGTTATAGCTTGGAACCTGTCACATCTGAGCGCTGCCAGCCTCAATGCGTACAGTGTAATCGATTCTCTGGCTAAACAAACGAGAGGTGTCAAAGACACGTTATGTTCGCGTGCACTGAAAATGTTTACTTAGGTCCAATTGTTTTCTTAAAATACAGTCAAACGGGCCCGTTTTATATGTCAACACATTATATAGTATAATTTAAACATTTCGAAATTAAGCTTGTAAATACTTGCCTTATTTACCACACTGAATCTACCTTAACTATAATTGATGTAGTAAAAAAGAAAT
>NC_089743.1:78932470-78937470 GCF_040412425.1 Macrobrachium rosenbergii
TATTTGAAACTTTCCTATAAAATAAATGCTTCTTGGAAAGCTTTCCTTGAAATGATCGCCCTCTTTGAAACCCTCTGTTGAAATAAACATCATCTTGAACAAGTGCTGCCTTTGAAAGATTCCTTTGAAGTAGTCTGTCGTAGAAAACTTTCTTTACAATGTGTGCCGTCTGAGAACAATGTGTGCCGTCTGAGAGATGATCCACTAGAATGAACAGTCATAAAAAGTCCCATTTTGGAAAGCATTTTGTCTAGTTAAGCATTTATTTAACTGAACTGCACCTTTGGAAGCTCCCATTGAAATGAGCTCAGTATCGAAAAGCTCCCCTTGGAATGAGGGCCATCTCTGAAGCCTTCCTTGAAATGAGTGCCATATGACAAGACTTCCCTCGGAATGAAGATCATCTTTGAAGCCTTGCTATATGAGAAGGCTTCCCTCGGAATGAAGATCATCTTTGAAGCCTTGCTATATGAGAAGGCTTCCCTCGGAATGAACATCATCTTTGAAAGCCTAGAAGTATGAGAAGGCTTCCCTCGGAATGAACATCATCTTTGAAAGACTCACAATAAGAGAAATTTTCCCTTGGAACGAAAAACTGACCACACGAGAAGAATTTCCTAGGAATGAACATCGTCTTTGAAAGGCTCACCATATGAGAAGACTTAGCTTGGAATGAACTCATCTTTGAATTACCACATGAAAAGAATTCTTTCGAAATGAACATCATATTTGAAAGACTTTCCATATGAGAAAAATTTCCTCTGATTAACATCGTCTTTGAAAGATTCACCATGTGAGGAGACTTACCATATGAGAAGACTTACTTCTGAATGAATATCATATTTGCAAGATTATCATACAAGAAGAATGCCTTCAGGTTGAACATCATCTTTCAAAGACACACCATATGAGAAAAGTTCCTTCAGAAAGAATACCATATTTGAAAGACTCACCATATGAGAAGAATTCCCACGGAGTGAACCTCATCTTTGAAAGATTTACAATATGAGGAGACTTCCTACTGGATGAATATCATCTTTGAAAGACACGCCTTATGAAAATAATTCCATCGTGTTACACATCATCTTTGAAAAACTTACTATTTGTGAAGGCTTTCCTGAGGATGAACTATATCTTTGCAAGACTCACCATATGAAAAGAATTCCATCGGATTGAACATCATGTTTGAAAGACTAACCATATGAGAAGTCTTCCCTCAGAATGAACATCATCTTTGCGAGACTTACCGTATGAGAATTCCATCGGAATAAACATCATCTTTGAAAGACTTACATATGAGAAGTCCATATAAGAAGACTTCCCTTGGAATGAACATCATCTTTGAGAGTCTTGATGTATGAGAAAGCTTTCCTCAGGATAAACATATTTGAGAGATGCACCATATGAGAAGACTTCCTTCTGAATGAACATATTCTTTGCAAGAAGAATTCCCTTGGGTTGAATATCATCTTTGAAAGACTTATCTTAGAAGACTTCCCTCTCAGTGAACATCATCTTTGCAAGACTCACTATATGAGAACAATTCCATTGGAATGACCATCACCTTTGAAAGACTTACCATATAGAAGACTTCCCTTACCATATGAGAAGACTTCCCTTTGAATGGACATCATCTTTGCAAAACTCACCATATGAAAAGAATTTGCTCAGACTGAACATCATCTTTGAAAGACTCACCATATGAGAAGTTTTCCCTCATAATGAACATCATATTTGCAAGACTGACCATATGAGAAGAATTCCTTCAAAATGAACACCATCTTTGCAAGACTAACCATAAGAAATATTCCATTGGAATGAACCTGATCTTTGGAAGACTTACAGTATGAGAAGACTTCCTTCTGAACGAATATCATCTTTGGAAGACCCAGCATATGAGAAGAATACCCTTGCGTTGAACATTATCTTTGAAAGACTTTCCATATTAGAATACTTCCATCTGAATGATCATCATCTTTGCGAGACTCGCCATATGAGAAGAATTCCATTGAAATGAACAACATCTTTGAAAGACTTACCATATGAAGAGACTTCCCTTTGAATGAATCTCATCTTTGTAAGACTAACCATGTGAGAAGAATTCCCTTGGAATGAACATCATCTTTGAATAACTCATCATATGAGAAGACTGCCTTCTAAATAAACATCATCTTTGCAAGACTCACCATGTGAGAAGAATTCCCTTGGTTTGAACACCATCTTTGAAAGCCTTACTATCTGAGAAGACTTCCCTCTGAATGAATTTCATGTTTGAAAGACTCACCATATGAGAAGACTTCCCTCTGAATAAACATCATCTTTGCAAGACTCACCATATGAGAAGACTTCCCTCTGAATAAACATCATCTTTGCAAGACTCACCATATGAGAAGAATTCCCTTGGGTTGAACATCATCTTTGAAAGACTTACTGTTTTAGAAGATATACCTCTGAATGAACTTCATCTTTGCATGGCTCTCCATATGAGATGAATTCTCTCGGAATGAACATCATCATTGCAAGACTCACCATATGATAAGAATTCCCTTGGGATGAACATCATCTTTGAAAAACGCTATTTGTGAAGACTTCCTTCTGAATGAACTTCATCTTTGCAGGTACTCACCATATGAGAAGGTTTCCTTCTGAATGAACATCATCTTTGCAGTACTCACCATAAGAGAAGAATTCCATTAGAATGAACCTTATCTTTGAAAGTCTTACCATATGGGAAGACTTCCTTCTGAATGAATACCATCTTTGCAAGAGTCACCATATGTGAAGAATTCGCTCGGAATGATCATCATCTTTGAAAGACTCACCATATGAGAAGTCTTCTGTCAGAATGAACATCATCTTTGCAAGACTCACTGTATGAGAAGAATTCCCTTGGGTTGAACATCATCTTTGAAAGACTTACCATATGAGAATTCCCTCTGAATGAATATCATCTTTGTAAGACTCACTATATGAGAAGAATTCCCTTGTGTTGAACATCATCTTTGAACGCCTTGCTGTATGAGAAGCCTTCCATCATAATGGAAATCATCTTTGAAAGCCTTGCTGTGAGAAGGTTTCCCTCGGAATGAACATATCTTTGAAAGTCTTGCCTTATGAGAAGACTTCCTTTGGAATGAATATCATATTTGAAAGATTCACTAAATGAGAAGACTTACCTCGGAATGAGCATAATATTTTAAAGCCTAGCTGTATGGTAAGATTTTCATGGAATAAACATCTTCTCTGAAAGATTCAATATATGTGAATACTTCCCATGAAACCAACTTCAACTTTGAAAGACTCACGGTATGAAAAGTTTTCCCTCGAAATGAACATTCATTTGAAAGAATAACCATATAACAAAACTTCCCTTGGATTGAACATCATCTTTGAAAGCCTTGCTGCATGAGAAGACTTCCCTTAGAATGAACATCATCTTTGAAAGACTCACCATATGAGTAGTAAACTTCCTTTGAAATAAGTTTCATCTTGGAAAGCTTTCCTTGAAATGAGATCCGTCTTGGAAAGTTTCCTTTAAAATGAGCTCTGTCTTTGAAAGCTTATTTTGAAATAGAAAAATCTTGGAAAACTTTGTTTGAAATAAGTGCTGTCTTGGAATGTCTTCTTCTAGAATCAGCTCCATCTTTTACTAATATGTTTTCGTCTGAATGAGGTCTTTCTTGGATGCCTTCCTTAGAGGGAGCTTCCTCCTTGAAAGCTCTGCATAGAATGCTTGGAATGAGCATTGTTTAGGAAGGTCTCCCATGTATTGGGCACTGTCTTAAAAAATTTTACCTTGTGTGAATTAATGTTTTTTATTTTGCTTCTTTTCGGAAAGAACGCTAGCATGAAGAATATACCTTCGAATGAATGCTGTATTTTAATGCATGTTATAGTGTATTTTGTTCATCCTTTGTTTATTGTTAAAAATTTATATCTCAAAGGAAATTTGGAAAGTGGAGTGGAAAGTTTAAAATTTATTTAGATGTAAAATAATCCCGTTTGAAGCCTTTAATTAGTTTTTTTTTATGAATTCATTTAATGTTTGTGCGCTTCAACAGATGTGGGTTTCAGTTACGATCTTTTGAAAATTTTGAAATTATATAAAAATATTAAGCAATAAAATGCGCAATTTGAGTATAAATATTGAAGACGGAATCTTTCCATCTGCAGTTTAATATATCCGTAGAAAATGGTTGTTTGCTTGACTATATACGGTAGTACCTGAAAATTCCTCTTCCCAGTGGGCTTCGTACACCGGCAATGAAAATGATTACAATAACATTAAAATTAGGTATCTAGTATTTGAACACTTATTACCGTATTTTCATATTTTATAGACAAAAAAATGAAGTATTGATGTTTATTTGGGCTGGGTAAATATTTTTGCTGTGGATACGTAAGCCAATCATCAGAACTAAAGGGCTGCATATCAGAAGTATTTTAAAACCCGAGGAAAATTTTACTCTCTCTCTCTCTCTCTCTCTCTCTCTCTCTCTCTCTCTCTCTCTCTCTCTCTCTCTCTCTCTCTCTTTATATGCTGTTTGGTTTCCAAAATTGGTATTCCCACGGTGGCTGGGGGAAGAGGTGGGGGAACTGTGGAATTGGGTTGGGGGAGGATGGCAAGTGTTTATATGCTTGCGCTGCACACTTTTGTCTGCCTTTGCGATACCTATGCAGAGGATTCTCCTCTTCCTCTGCCCTCTCTTCCTCCTCCATCTTTCTCTTAGCTCGTTCCTCCTCTTCTCAGGCAAGACGACGATTCCCAGCGATTTTTTCCTTTCTTCTGAAAAGTCGTTGTGTGCATCCCGTAGAGTTTTCTGTCTCTTTTTGTCACTCTTGTAACTATTTGGAATTCACTTCTCTCTCTCCCAAGGGATTTTGGGTCAGTGAACTTCCCGGCTTTCTTTTTCTCACCTTCGGAATTTAGGATTTGTTCTCTCCAAAGAAATTCCTTTCAGTATTTCTTCTTTGTAGCCAGAATCTCTAGGACTGGTGAC
>NC_089743.1:78942470-78977470 GCF_040412425.1 Macrobrachium rosenbergii
TGTGCATTTGTTCTTCACCCTAGAATACAAAATGTATCAGTCCACTTGAAGATTTCCTAAGAAAACTGAACACGAAGCCAGTCAGGATTTATTCCCTGTTTGATTTTTCCTTGTGGTATATTTGCACATATAAAACGAGTGTTCTGGTGATTTCAAGAATATACGTTGTTACATATTTGTCTGGGTATGGCAAGATGTAATGAATAATGAATGTGAATTAGGCCTTAAGGGCCACTTGCCTAGAATCAAATATGTAATAAAATGCAACACACCAGGTAACTTACCTCAGAGTTACATCTAAATCAAAAGGGAAGGTCGCCATGAAAGGTGCAATTACAAAGTTACTTTACTTCACACAGTTCAAGCAGGGGAAATAAATCATGACTGTTATGCAATCCAGCAAGACAAATGCAACACTAAAATTAAGACAAATTCACTGTACTGGCTTTCAGAAAGAAGGGAAATATTTACACATTAGTAACGCAAACGGGAGCCCTTGGTTCGTGAATATACAGTTTACTCCATTGCAAACAGTTATAGAAGCAGGTGGCTTACTTGTAGCAAGGTTGAATTAATTGTCTTGTAAGGGAACTGCTCACAGGTTGGTCGGTGGCAGAAACACGAGGCGACAAGATAACGAGTCTCTGTAGAGATTTCCCAGATAAGGAATCATGCATGAAAGATTCTCTCACTTGCAATAATCTGTCACTATGTCACTGAGCAAAGGTTTATTTCATCAACAAACTTAATTCATATGGGGAACACACACAATGTTATTGACTTGGTATCAGCAAGGGATTTGCTTTGGGAGATAAGTTACGTGAAAAGGAAAGGAGGGATTTAATGAGAGAAACAGTATACTGGTCCTCAGTTGCTAATTTCAGACTTAACAGGCAATCCAGATTGCAAGTGCACCTTCGCAAAGTAGCTAGGCGATCCACTGTGTCTTCAGTTAACAAATGAAGGAACTGCTAATAGTCCGGGTCCCTTGTGACCCAATACCAGTGGGTGGCACGGCGCCAAAAGATATGTATGTATGTTTGTTTGTGCGTATATGTATATGGAATGTGAGCATTAAGACGAGTAAAATGGATATACAAAACTTTGCTGTTCCTTTTTGTGTGTCTCAGACAACTTTTGTTGTTTTTTGTCTTGCGCTCTCAGTTACTGTTTTCTCTCTATATTCTGAGAAGTTACAATTCTGTCAAATTATAGGAACTAGCGAGAAATAAAGTATACTTCAGTACCCTGCGATATGCTATTTTGAAGTGGAGGGGAAAACGAGAGACGATGAAAAAGATGCTGAGATTGATCTCTCTTCCGTCAAGTGATGTTATCGTATATCACTCATTTTCTACGGAAGGTTATCAGAAATTCGGAACACACACACACACACACACATATATACTGTATGTATGTTACATATGCATATATATATATATATATATATATATATATATATATATATATATATATATATATATATATAGAGATAGAGAGAGAGAGAGAGAGAGAGAGAGAGAGAGAGAGAGAGAGAGAGAGAATATAAAACGATATATGTGGCGCACTATTTGTGAATATTCAGTAGAAAAGTAACTCATGTGCAATTGAGATATATATATATATATATATATATATATATATATATATATATATATATATATATATATATATATATACTATATATAACTTAAACTCACCTTTTTGCGTTCCACAAAATCACGCCAGAAATATCTAAGTTCCACAGAATAACTTGCATCAAAACGTCAGTCTATCGTTGTTTCTAAACCAAAGGAACAACTAACATGAAAATGGCCGTAGACAATGGAAATGTATTTCTCAATTATCGTAGATACCTTGTGCACTCCTAATTGCCTTCTTTATCTCTTCAGCATTACCACCATAACCATTCTCAGAGTTATATTCCCCTACCCTCTTTCATTTTTGTGTCAACAAGGGATTCTGTTCTCTTTAAACAACTTTTTGTTTTCATTGTAATCTCTTTCTGCTGAGGGCATTGCTTTTGAATGGCCTCAAGTTAAAGCGAACCATCTTCCACTATTTTGCTTTAGTTTTATTATTGCCATATACATAGTTTATATTTTATATCGTGGTTGAATTCCCACCTTAGAATTTGTGCTTGTACGTACTCTCAAACACAAACGTACTACTTGTGTAAGGCTTCAGTAAGTATGAATACATATCCACAGTGAAGTTGTATGGATATTTGCATGATTCATACACACACACACACACACATATATATATATATATATATATATATATATATATATATATATATATATGTATATATATATATTCTGTGTAGAGAAACTGAGCCAGCAATTTCTAGAATACGATGCTTTTCCGGACACGAGTTGTATGCGAGAATGGGAATTCTGTGTTGTCATTTGTCCAGTGCTGGTCCTCCCATTATTCATATTTAACCTTTGTTTGGCTTTGTTTGGCAAGCAGTCCTAGTCCTTGTGAACTTCCCCACGGCTACGTTTAACATCTTCATTACAATGTTCAAAAAAAACACCATGGAAGCCAAGTGTTGTTATACAAACACTCTCTCTCTCTCTCTCTCTCTCTCTCTCTCTCTCTCTCTCTCTCTCTATATATATATATATATATATATATATATATCTTTCTCTCTCTCTCTCTCTCTTTGTAGTTTGTTTAGTTTGACTAGTTCCATTCACTGTTCACTGTTCTAAGATTGCTCACTCTTTCTTCCTTTCAAAAATATACCAATTAAACTTGTTAGGGACGTTCTCCCCATGGTGTGTTCAAGTGAATTTATGTTCTCGCCCTCTTTTGTATGAGCGCCCCTCTCTCTCTCTCTCTCTCTCTCTCTCTCTCTCTCTCTCTCTCTCTCTCTCTCTCTCTATTTTGTGGAGCCAATAAAATGTCATTCATTCCTTGCAATAACCCTTTTTTTTAACCGACAACATGTGTTCATGTTTTTGTTTATACCATATCGAAATATTTGTCGACATTGGCGAAGGATAAGAAAATAATTAATACAAGTGCAGTAAACAAGAGACAAAGTAACAAAGTAAATATTAAATGGTTCATCGGCACATCTGTTTAATGTAGGTTCTACTCATGTTTGCAGGTCAGTCAGTTTAACTGAATTGATAATAAGTAGTATTGCACAGACAATACTGCTTTTGGAAGTGCCAGTGCTGTGGGGTTGTTTGTAATGCACTGTATCCCGTTGTAGAAGGGCTTAGTGGGCAGGGTACATTCCTTGGTCGGATGAGGCTCGTTTGCTTGAGGCTAATAGCAACCGCGTACGGCGAGCCCGTCCATTTGACAAAGACTACCATCACAGTGGTAATATGCATTGCAACCTGAATAGGTGCTTGGAAGCATCCCAGGCCGAGTAGCGCTTAGTGAATGATTTTGGACCCTTTGCTAGAAAGAATGCCCTCCTAGATGGTAGGTGATCATCTGAGGACATCAACAGCCACACTTTCACTTCCATTTGATGATAGGAAATGAAAACAGCATTCATGTTGTTTTCCTGACTGTGAAAATCACTAAACTGCAGGGGCATGGGGTTTGCAGCCCTGTACACTTTCTTATTGCAAAAAAGGAACAGAAAACTAGGTTTTGTTGTTTTGAATGTGTGTGTGTGTGTGTGTGTGTGTGTGTGTGTGTGTGTGTGTGTGTGGATGACATGGTACACCTGAGTGAAAAGGACAGAGTGAGTGAGTCTGGAGTGGCTGAAGAAGATGGAGCTAGAAAAGGGCTACTGCTTGCAGCATCAGACTGAGTCAAGGGATAGGTGAAAGAGTTCAGATGTGGTAGTTCAAGGCATTAGTGGGCGAGGATGAGTATGACAGAGAAAAGTTGATTATACTGGTGGTGCCTGGCTGGACTTGGAAAATATGAAAGCGTGTGTGTGTAAGGCGATTTAAATGCAAAGGTAGGATACAGAGAAAGTGTTCTTTCTTGTAGGTACCATATGGAGTTCCTGGATTAAATTAAATTGAAAAGACATCATATGGAAATATGTTTAGAATATAACAACGAGAAGAAAATAGATGAGAAATGCCATTCCGGAAAAACCTTTTTTTACTAATCTTCATCTAATAGTTATTGTGTCAGGATTTATGATTTCTGGTAGAGTTGACTATGTTATTTATTTCAAGATTTTAAAAGTTAATATCAGACTCATAGACATAAACAAATTGCAAATATTACTCCAACTATTTTTCATGATAATTAAATAAAAATAAGGAATGTGTTTTGTAAAATTAAAACATGAATGAAAAGTAAGTAATGAATGAAAAATGAGAGAGAGAGAGAGAGAGAGAGAGAGAGAGAGAGAGAGAGAGAGAGAAATCCTTTCTAAGGTTAATCAGGAACTGGAGCATAAGAGGAGTATGGAAAATTTCAGGATATGGTCATACGATGCAGTAAGTATTTGGGGTTATAGAAGGGTGGGAATCAGTGTTGCTGGAAATGTGGGAATGAAATTAGTGGAAGAGATTACCGTATAATTGCGAGACAACAAAAATTTTAAGGTTTGCGGAAAAGTGGACAACCTAATAGCCAAAAGCGAACGGAGAGAGAAAGAATTTCGTAATGATAATAGATGGGTGAATGTAAGGAAGCACTCGAGGGAGAATAAATTGTGCTGTAGGGAAGTAAATTCTGAGAGAGAGGTAAATATATCTCAGAATAAATGACGCTAGTGGAGAGACAATGTCTGAAAAAATTTCAGCCCCATGTCGAGGAGATGTGGCAGTTAGGGCTGTGAGGAATGGAAAAACAATAGGATTAATGAAACTTCTTCTTCTTCTTCTTTTAACGTGCTTTTTTCCCATTTTTGTATGGGGTAAGCACGATGCCTTCTTTTGAAGGACTTTTGATTTGGCTTTGGGGTAGACCTGTAGTCTCGATCGGCTGCCCTGCCTGACATCGCTTAGACCCCGGTAGCGTATGTTTCATGTATCATACCCGACCCAACGCCCTTTCTTCCCAGCAGCGAGAAGTTGTTGCGCGGGTAGGGCGAGAGTTCGAGACGTGTGAGATGTTTGTTATGTTTTTAGACGGTAATGAAACTAAATGGGACATATTTTGGTAGTGGTGAAAGTGGAACTGACTGCTTGACCGGGGTGTGTAAGGTATGTCTGAGTGTGGAAAGTCTCCAAAGGAACTGGGTGTGAGGAGTAATTCTTCTCTTGTATATCAGAGGTGGTAGAGGTGACTATAAGAATTAAAGGTGCATAGCATGCCAGGAATAATCATGATTGAGATAAGCACTGTGTGTGTTTATCCAAGGAAGAGTGTGTGGGAAATATGCGTTTGCTCTGATACTATGTGCAGTGCTATATGTTCATGGATGTATCCTATTTTCGTGAATGGAGTGGTGTGATAATTTAGAGAAAGGACATTGGAAACCATAGAGTAAAAGTTATGTGATATGACAGGAGGCCGTGAATGAGTGTATTATGGCTAATTTTTGCAGGCGATGCATTACCGAGTGAGATCGATGAAGAGAAATTGTAAGAATTTGTGAAAATGTTTGCAAGAGTCAAAAGTAAATGTGTGAAAGTATGGTTATGAGCGTATACGGAAACCATGAAGATGGAGTAATTTGAAATAGGTGGTGGTTGATTTACGCTGTTATTCACTGAAAATTAATTTGTCACGTCCCATCAAAATCAAGTTAGCGTCTGCTACTCTAATTAAATAGCTTTACAAATTTAAGAGGATTCCAAAGTGATGCAAGATTTCTCATAGTTGGTTCAAAGACAAGGTGAAATGCCTTATGGTCATCATTAAAAGCCAAAAGAAGGCAATTTGTAAATCCTCTTCATTACTGGGTAATACTTCGTAACATAAATATTTCTTTCTGAATATTTTGTTTACAACCGACGTGAGGACAATGCCTCACGCCCAGTCAGGTTTCCTTTCTTTGCTGCATTAGTTGTGACTTCCAATTTCTAATCAAGAGGCTTTGTTTCCTCAGTCCATGTTCTGTTATACGGTCTAGTTGGCATACGAGGTGTCATTCCGTTTCCAGGTAAAATCATCTCTTTAGCGATTCCTTCATAGCCTGGCGTTTTCCTTATCCTTAGTCTTTTTGTTATTGATTCAACCTCAGAAACTGTGAATTCATTCATAAGCACTCTCAGGTCTTCGTAAACTCCAGCTATTTATTCTTTTATTCTTGACCACACAAAAATGTTCCGCTTAATTCTGTCTCTTTTCTTCCTCTGACTTTATAAACCATCCCTCCTTTTGACAAGTATTTTCCTCTTTTGTTCGCTTATGGATATTTAATTAAAAGCTGTGTGTGCTACTTGAAGATCAGTGCCACTCCTGAGTAATGGCCCTGTCAATATCATCATCTTGTTCTTCCAAATATTCTCTCCTCTACTTGATCTTCATTCAACTTTATTATCTAGGCTTGAGTATTTGACATGTTCTACTTTGCATACTTCACCTCTTTTCCGAAATTTATGTATATGTACCTTTTGCTTTTTTTCTATTATTTATTTTGTTCCAGGTTTAATCGGTTATCCATGGCCTCCGTCTCTTTACCCTAAAACTAAGTACTTCTTTTCCAGTAATTTGATATAAATTCTTCATGTTAAACCAGTCTTCAATGATGTTCTGCTTCTCCTCAGATATATTGTTTAGACTTACATTATGTACTTTGACATACTGTTCCAAACAGCCTGTTGATTATCACCTTCTAGAAGCTTTATCGTATCAAACCTATATACCCTTTGTCAACTTTATAATCGGGAACTTTTAATTTCAGCTCTATTGTGGCGATGGAAAATTTGTGATCATTGCCGACATCTGTTTCTCTTTAGCTCCTAACATTCCTCATTGCCGTTTTTTTGCCCTCTCTCTTTTGATTAATAGCAATGTGATCTGTTTAGTTTCTTTGACTACCATTTGAAAATGTTCAAGTGCATTTATGGATGTCCGTAGTACACATACATAATATACTTACGCACGTATGGTATGTATGAATGTACTCGTATGTATGTGTGTGTATGTATATATATATATATATATATATATATATATATATATATATATATATATATATATATATATATATATATTGTCAGGTTCAGTCATTTCTTTGCAGGAAACGATGTTAGGTAGTTTCCTTTGTTTCTCCTTCCCTCCAGTGTTTCGCCAGATTGGCGGGATTTTCTTGTAAACGGTGTGAGTGACAGCGGTAATCAGGTTTTGGGTGGCAGGCGGATCCGTTCTTGGCGACACTCAGCCAAGAAAGCAGCAGCAGCATGTTTTGATAGAGCAGCGGGAAGTCACTTTGTTCGGTAGCTGGGGTTAAGGGCCTTTTTACTTCGGCGGGAGGATGAGCTTCTCTACGTGTGTGATATGACTTCTGGGGTAGCAGCGAGAGGATATTGCGACGGTAAAAGACTGTCTCGACGAGTCGGCGAGTTCATCTGTGTTGAGGATGCGTTCCTGTTTTGACAGCTAATTGCTGTGTTCGATGATTCGACCAGATTACGTCTGGTTATGTTTATCCTGGTTGGCGGTAAAAGACTGCTGCTTTGGTGATATGTCACCATTATTGTTATGCTGCCTATCTTTCAGTTTATTTAATTGAACATGTTATGATTGTATATTTCATTAATATTAATATTTAATGTTGTAGAGCAAGTGTATGACTCTGGAAGTTTGCTGTTTGCGTATTTGTATCGAGTAATATGTTCACTGATGTTTGATGACTGCTTTTAAGCATTCATTTTCATTTGTAAATGTTATTTTTCTGTCTGATTACTGTAAATTATTTAATGATCATTTGTTTCAGCTTTAATGTGGCTATTTATGTTAATGATCATTTATTGTCTTTTTGCCACCTAAAACCTGAACTCAGTTATAAGTATGTAAATTTTGATGTAACAAATTAGACTTAAGGTATTTTTGGCATTTATTATGCACCCTCCTCTGGCTTGTCCCCGGTCCCTCAGCCATTCCAGTCCCATATGAGCAGTTTTGTGTAATGGAACCTGTGGAACCAAAAGTGGTTCATAATATATATATTGTTACGGGCTTACAGGGTAGACTGTGAGTACTGGGCCTTGAAGTAATTAATTTATCTTTACAAGAAAACCCCTCGTAAGCCCATAAACTATAGAAATGCAAAATTAACAAAGAAATGGTAGGTCACCCAGTGAAAACGGGTTTCTTAACAGTAATTTATTATTTACATTCACAACATGGAAGAAATTACCAAGGAAACTGGACACTTTCACTAAAGTAAGTAAGTTGGGAATTTACACAACAGCAGTGATTGAGTGAATTGGATAACTCATTGCTATTACGAATGCTGGCTACGTGCAAGTGGACCCATGAGCCAATTAGGCCATAATTCTATCAGGCACGTGTTGCCCTTTGAGACTCATAAAGATCACTCCCTGAAAAGATAAGACACTTACTGGTCAACAACTCCCCTATCACAGATAGGTCTATAGGGATCCCTCTCCTACTGTCTGGTATTGCTGCCATAAGGGCCTAATAGTTAGCGACTGAGCAGCGATATTCATAAATATATACAATGGTGTACATACGCTTGTATATTCCATTGTTTTGGAAGTGTTTTCAGATCAACAAAGACAGTAAAAGCTTGTGTTGTTTTCTGTTTTGTTCGAACCTCTTTTAAATTTAATGGTCAACATTTGGGTTGGAAAGTGAAGCTAAAGAAATGCACTTTTGCTGAACCAGAGCGAAATTCAATTGTATTTTTACTTTTCGTAAAAGAAAATTATTGAGTTGGCTATTTGTCTGTCCGTCCCCACTTTTTCTGTCCGCCCTCAGGGCTTGAAAACTACAGAGGCTAGAGCCCTGCACATTGGTGTGTTGATCATCCACCCTCCAGTCACCAAACATAACAAATTGCAGCATTCAAGCCTGAGTAGTTTTTATTTGATTTAAGGTTAAAGTTAGCCATGATCGTGCGTCTGGCACCGCTATAGGTGCAACCAACACAGGCCACAACCGGACCGTGGCTGAGAGTTTCATGCATAATTATACGCTGTACAGAAAACTTGATTGTGGCAAAGAAACTTTGGCGCATCTTTTACTTGCCTATACTGTAGCTGCTATCAAAACTTTGCTGGTTTAAATAAAGTAAAAATTGTAAAATAATCAGTATTTGTTGCATCATTTATCACCAAAGAAACGATTGTGGCTTAGTCACATTTGCTTACATATAAAGAATTACGATTTTTTAATTTAAGCTACTATTTTTTGTTACTGTTTCCCATTCGGAGTGGAAATAGAAACCCTTCTGATTGTTATCCACTGAACATTTAAGAACAGTTAGTACAGAAAATAACGTCAAACAGGATATTAATCAGATATGGATGGCTTCATATGCAGTCGCTACATATGAATTAATGAAAGGCTGCGGAATCATAAAATTACATAGATATTTATTCAATAGGCTTTCGCTGATTCGTATTATGACGTGGTATAGAATCCATTGGATGTCTGATTGTCATGTTCTTCAATGTGATTCTCTATGCTAAAATTGCTCTCATTGCCTTCCTATTTTACCTTTATTTTGAATTTGGTCAAAGTAATCGACTTTACTGGGATACTAGAGCCCTGAACACAATCTTTCTTTCCTGTAGTAATGGTGGTAAAAGAAACATCCAAGCGTAATTGGCCAATGGGGTAAAATCGTTCCAGTTGTTACTGACCGCAGTTAGTGATAGTTTTATTGTGATATCCATTTTGTAGCAAAATGTCACCCCTTTTTCCATGATTTGAAATGTTTTGCAGCATAGACCGCATTAGATAGAAATGTTCATTATCTTTGCATTTGTTTGATGAATCGATTGAGGATATTCTGAGTGAAGACGGTTCTAAGTAGTTTTCATCATCAATAGAAAAACCAATAAATTAAAAAGTTGTTTAGGGATTTCCTCATTATAATCTAAAATATTCCTTCGTCACGAGAGGATATTAATAATAGTGATAGAAATAGTGGCATAATGTACATGGAGTTTTGAGAAATACGATCAAGGACCAGTCGTGTGTTATGGACAAAGATGTGAATTTTGTTCAGAGGCATATTATTACTAGGAAATTATGATTGCTGGTGTCGGCAAGTGGGTTATTTTTACTGCATAAATGAGGCTGTGAATTTTACACACACACGCACATAGTGTGTGTGTGTATATATATATATATATATATATATATATATATATATATATATATATATATATATATATATATATATATAAAAGATAAATGAACACCTGAGCACGTGTTTCACATAAAATAAATATCTGACTACATCGGGAACACGCTTCGGTTTCCCCAGTGACATGCCAAGGTGATACCAGTTGACCCAACAAGATCATAAAAGAAGTTGAAATCAAAGTATTTCTGTACCTATGATTTTTCCCGGGAGCCTGCCCCGGAAAAATCTCAGGTACAGAAGTACTTGGCTTCCACTTTCTTTTTTGACCTTGGTAGGTCAGCTGGGATCACCTTTGCCTGTCACTCAAGGGACCGAGATTCGTTCACGACGTGAGTCAGGAATTTACACACATATAGTGTATATATAACTGTAAAATATTTTCTGTTAAAACAGAAATCCATCCAATGAAAGGAGCCCACCGACAATATATAGCAGCACTTCTCGGTTCAGAATCAAATCTGATAGATAAAATCTTCCTCCAACCAGCGATTAGGAAGATTAAGGAGAAGCTGTCAACAGGAGTGACGTAGCGGCTGACTTTTGGAATATTCCTTCATTGGCATAAATACCACTGCTCTGTAACTCTTATTTCATTCATTACCTGCCTGTTGAGGAGGTAGACAGTATCTGAAATATAGCTATAACTTTCTATCCTTTCGGTGTTTTTAGGGGTTCTTTTTACAGAATATATATATATATATATATATATATATATATATATATATATATATATATATATATATGTATATATATATATATTATATATATATATATATGTATATATATATATATATATATCTTGTGTGTATGTATTTTGTATGTATGTGTGTATGAATATGTATGTATATTCTTATATATAACTAATTTGTGTATGTATAATTGATTATAAAATTTCCCATTTTTTGGAAATGTATGATTACTGTTTTCAGGTATCAAAATTTCCATTATTAGTGAACATGAAAGATAGCAAAGCTCATGCTATTTGCCATGACGGTCAAATTTCTTTTAAATTAAATTATTCAAGTTCGAGTTACAAAGAGAAGTTTTAAATAAATACCGTTTTGTGGATCGGAGCAAAATTTGTGTATTTTTTTTATGGTTGTTGTCAAAACTTTGTTGGTCGAAGTTACGTAAAAATGGGATTGTTATCCATGGGAAATTAAAACCAATTTTGGTATAGAAAATCACGTGGAACAGAATGGTAATCAGATATAGTGTGGCTTCGTACAAAATCGTCATATGTAAATGAGTGAAAGGCTATGGAATTACTAAAATTATCGCATGAAATAAATATTCATTCTATAGGCTTTCGTTGATTATACTATGACGCTGCGCGTCTGATTATCACGCTCTTTGATGTGATTCCCCATGCCAAAATTGTTTTCATTGCCTCACTATTTTACTTTTATTTTGATTTTCTTCCCGCTGTAGAGGTTGAAAGTCGACTTTAATCTTTACTAATGGGATAGTAACGCCCAGAACACAGTCGTTCTTTCCTGTTCATGGTGGTATAAGAAACTTCAAAGTGCAACAATTGGCCCATGGACTAAAATCGTCCCAAGTATTACTGACCGTAACTAATGGTAATTTTAGTCTAAATATTAATGAGCGAATGCACTAGACAACTTGTAGCCAACGGTCAACACCTTTTTCACGATTCAAAATGAGCTTCAATGCATAAACCGCATGAGATAAAAACGTAAATATCTTGTGTTTTTGTATAATGAATCGATTGAGGATACTCTCAGTTTAACCGCCTCTAGGCAATTTTCATCATCAGTGTAACAAACAATCCATATGCTCATAGTTCTTTGCTGTGCGGGGAGATATTAATCGTATAGGGATAGAAATAATGGGATAATGTTAATTGAGTTTTCAATAACAAGATCAAAGACCAGTCGTGTTTCGTGTACAATGAAATTAATTTTATCTAGAGGCATGTTATTACTATGAAATTATGATTGTTGGGGCTGACAAGGTTATTCTTTGTACAGTGTGAGAGAGGCTGCAGAAACACCATATATATATATATATATATATATATATATATATATATATATATATATATATATATATATATATATATATATATATATATACATACATATAATATATATAATATGTATATATATTCACATATATATATATGTATATATATACTTATATACAAACACACACACACACATATATATATTATATATCTATATATATATATATATATTATATATATATATATATATATATATATATATATATATATATATATATATATATATATATATACATATATATATATACACACACACACACACACACATATATATATATATATATATATATATATATATATATATATATATATATATATATATATATATATATATTTCATTTTATCATACATTACCACATGTGAAAAATAAGAGTCGTGCTGTACGTCCTGACCGGTTTCAATTTTATTTCCAAGCCATTGACGAAGGACTGATAGATAGCATTAGAAGTCACAAATATGTATACTTCAGAGACAGTATTTACGAATACTGAGAGTATATTGTGATTTTTAGCCAAATAAGTTTTGAAGGCGACTCCTACCTTGACACCCACCTGTGGCCACGTGGATCTGTAGTCTCAAACGGTTGTGTTTGTTCGTCGATACTGTTTTTGTAGTATATATATTTGTGACTTCTTATGCAACGTATCTGTCCTTCGTCAATGGCTTGGAAATAAAATCCAAACCGATCAATTTGCACTTAGGTTAATGTATGATACACACACACACACACACACACACACATATATATATATATATATATATATATATATATATATATATATATATATATATATATATATATATATATATATATTTTTGTTAGGTTTTTTCAGTTGTTAAACTGAAACAGCCTTGTTTAGTTTGTTAACCTGCACTCCTGTTTTTGTGTGGGGAGGCGAGGTTACGTTCTGTCTCTTTGTTTTCTTCCACAGTCAGGTTTTGGAAGGCAGATCGACAGGTTCTCGTGATGCAGTCGAGAACGAGCAGCAGCACTTTTTGATACGGCAGGTGTGTCACCTGCTGATGTCAAGGAGGACGTCAACCCAGCTCTCGAGGTCGAGGTGGTGACCAAACCATGGTTACCAGTTTTGAGGAGATGTTATCCTTCCAGGGCAGCGAAGTGGCTGTCGCATCGTCTCTGTCGTGGTCTTTGATGTCGTCTCGGCAGTGTACGATGGTCGACCTCGAGGATCGTGGACTGGGCCTTTCGATGATTACTGTTTATGATATTTTGGATGATTACTGTTTGTTTCATTTAGATATGTTGGAGGAGCAGTGTATGGCTTTTGAGTAATCATTACGTTGGTTTATTTCACTGTGTGGTGTATGTTGTCATTACCTGTTTATTTTATTAGTGAGGAGCAAGAGTATGGCTTGTGATATTGTGATTTGTGATGAGCAAGTGTATGACTCGTATTATTGATTATTGGTAATGAAGAAATGTATGTTTAAATGGTCATTGGTTTGTTTATTGCTGCTGTGTAACGTGTTTATTTATTTTGATTGTTTAGTTGAAGTTATTTGCATTTACTTGTTATTTATGATAATGACCATTTATGTCTGTGCTTTCCAAAACCTGGACTCTAATGTAATTAAAGTACATATCTTAGGTTAATAAATTAGGTTTAAGGCACTTTAGTATTTTCTTTTGCTCACTCTCCTCCCGGGTTGTTGCAGTCCATCAGTCCATTCCAGTCCCATTTTTATTTATAGTTTATGAATCTGGTGGTCACGTAGAAAAGTAACCATGACAATATATACAAACATTAAGCTACAAATGTTTAATATCCAGTTCCCTCTACCTTTGAATCTGGTGGTCACGTAGAAAAGTAACCATGACAATATATACAAACATTAAGCTACAAATGTTTAATATCCAGTTCCCTCTACCTTGGAAATAATATATGTATGTATATATGTATACATTATATAGGTATAGATATATTTTTTCCGAGGTAGAGTGAACTGGATAT
This sequence comes from Macrobrachium rosenbergii, assembly GCF_040412425.1. Taxonomy (NCBI): domain Eukaryota; kingdom Metazoa; phylum Arthropoda; class Malacostraca; order Decapoda; family Palaemonidae; genus Macrobrachium; species Macrobrachium rosenbergii. The sequence goes on from NC_089743.1 coordinate 78,956,719, forward strand.
TAATTAAACGAAACTTGTAGCTTAATGTTTGCGTATAAAAAATCACGGTGATGTAAAACAAAAGCCATTCATATATATATATATATATACATATACATATATGTATACAGTATATAGATAGATATAATATTTCCGAGGTAGTGAATTGGATATTAAACGAAACTTGTAGCTTAATGTTTGCGTATAAAAATCACGATGTAAAACAAATCCATTCATATATTTATATATATATATATATATAATGTTGCTAAATCACACATGACTTTTTGATCTGCCAACAAATACCCACCGACATCGAATCCGATTGTCCTGGGGGATACCCCCACGCCCATAGGGAATTATATGTGATAAATGCATCTGCTCCGGACAGATTCGAGCCTGCCTCTTGGAAGCGATAAAGTGATAGACAATTGTTCTGCCTGGTAAGCTATCAAGAGAATCGTAAGCTTATTTCAACAGTGATGTACATATTTCTGGCAAATGGTGAAAGCAGTCCGTCTTTCCACCATGATAGCTGAATCTAAGTTCGTAGCACTTGGTTATCTCATGACAGTTTTGTCACTAACGCACACGTGTTTTTTTATACTAGATTCAAAATCATTGTACGCACGCAAATGTATATCTGTTTTTCATTAACGCGTTCTTGTTTATATAATTACATGGATATGCAGAATGAAAGTGGAAAAGAAGCGGCATTGTGATAATCAAATACGATAATCGCCATAAACAATTAAAGGATACGCGAGAGCAGGGCTGTGCTGGCACAAGACCACCTTAATGCTGAACAACAACACCGCCGCGTATGTCTCGAGAAAGCGCTCGAGAACTGTACTCCTACAAAATACAGTAAGTGAATAAATACTTAAAAACAAATAAACACACATCATTCAAAGAGGAATGAGAGTCTTGCATTTCATATAGAGAATGGAATAATAATGAATGAAAGTCAACACAAAAATCGTGTCCCCAATTAAAATTACAGTAATTCATTTAAAGCTATAAAAGAATTCGTACACTTTCACAGATGTTATATTTCTAAGCCACCAGAGGTTCGAGAAGATGATTCATGCTAAATACTCATGGTCACGTCACATCGATGACTCGATGACCTGATGACCCGTCACGTTTAACTAACCAATTAGCCAATTAATCATTTTAGTCATAATTATGGTCAAGTACCTTCTCCGTTCCTCAGGTCAGGTATCCTTCCCACAGTCAAGCGTGTTGTTGAGGGACTCAAAGTCATCTGCATTCTGTTCCCGATATTTGCTGTTTCAGGTCGTTATTTCAGGTGTTACATTTCGTTCCCAAGAGAAGACCCAACACAACGCATCATCACATGTTCTTCATAATAGGTTGTGCCGCTGCATTACTGTTCTGCGGTTTTCCAGTGTCTCAGGTTCCAGTCGCAACGAAACAAAAGTCCTTTTATTTGCTTATCTTTTTAAATTGATTTGGTACTTTGTTTTCCCATGCAGATCTATTGTTCAGTGATAGCTTACTGTACAGTCTTATGGTTTGTCCATTTAGAATATGTACGTTAGTAGTAATAACAATTCCACGCTATGAGTATAGTGTGATATCATCTTCAGTGCCTCCTCTGAAGATGATAGCAGGAAGTATCGTAAGCTAAGAGCAGTAATTTGAAAGAGGTTCAGTTGTAAAAATCGTTACAGAAAAAAAAAAAACATCATTAGCTAGGTATTTGTCTTCTGTTAATAATAATAATAATAATAATAATAATAATAATAATAATAATAATAATAATAATAATATGTAATACATAATAGACAAAAGACTCGGAGTAATAATAATACTAAAGTCAGTAACAATGTGACCTCAAACCGGATGTTAAGTTAAAATGGATGGAAATCACAATACAACTTCATTCAGCATGGAAATATATCAACAGGTTAATATTTGAAAAAGAGAATCTCCGGATTGCACAGTTCGGTGACTGCTTCACTCCCACTGGAAAATTTGATTATCATTCCTTCCCGTTTTCACCGATTCTAACAAACTCTTCCGGCTATCCTCAGTCTTATTCAGTAATAAAAATAAATTCATAAACTTAAATATAATAACTAGAAATTGGGCAGTTTCAGCCATATGTTATTGGAATAACGCCTGTTACGATAAATATGAGGAGGATAAGGTCTATAAATGATAGTTATCAACAAAATTTACCAATGAATCTGAATGAATAAAGATGAAGTACTATTGTGATGAACTATGACTGATTTTTTTTCACCGCAGGAGTATACCTTAATGTAGGTAAACGTCTCAAGTCAATTATCTGGTTTTGGTTAGTTTTGTTCTTTTCGTTTTGGAAGTACTGAAAAACAGTCAAAATAGTAGACAGTGACTCTTCGATTTAGATTCATACTGTTTTTGATGATGTATGTTAAATTTGACAGAGACTGAACAAACAAACAAACAAAAATTACAACATAAAAGACCTCTGAACTGACCGGAATGCATAAAAGAGCTTGAGTAATTAAAAATCTTATTTGGCCACTAGACCAAGTTCATTTTGGCATCTAAAACTTAATAATGGTTTCAGAGAAATGTATCATAATTCATTGGCTTAGATAAATTGAATACTGTAGTTTCACAGCAACCAGACAAGTAACTGGAAAACCTAGTTGATATCAGGTCAAAGGTCTAACACGGCAATATTTCTCAGGTTACCGTGCCTCATCGCACCAAGTTCTATAAGATTAAAGTAGAAAACTAAATTATTCGAGACCAATAGGAATGACCAGTCTATAGATTATGTCCTTAACTTTGGACATGTAGCATTTCAATAAAACTATCTGGCGACAACCGTGCATGCCACTTTATTTTCATACAGAGTACATGAATGGGAAAAAGTGGACAAAATACATAATTTGATGCATATTTCTGATTAGGGATAACACATTGCCTTTCTGAAGTCAGTGAGACCGATTAGTTTGATATTCAGTTTCATATTTTCCTTCTACTAGCCTTTTTGTAAGAGGCTATTTTACGGTATCTAATTTGTTCCTAAACATGAGAATTTCTCATCTATCAATTTATTACTTCCTACAGTTCTCGTATAAGTTCTAATGTTAACGATTCGCTGCTATCAAAAATATGAAGATATTCAAATTTCGGAATTTAGTAGTTTAATTTTTTCCATAAAATTACTTTACGTTCCTTTACCAAGATCAAGTTCAGTCAAATTCTCGAAATTGTGTTCAAGCTAAACTTGAATGGAAAATTGTATAGATAGGCATTTAACAAAGCGGATAATGGTTTGAACTTGAATAGCATCGATAAGTAAAGACCAATGTTTCTACCAGGCTATTATTTAACTTTTTGGTATATATATTATATATATAAGATATATATTATATATATATATATATATATATATATATATATATATATATATATATATATATATATATATATACACATACGTATATTACATCACAGGAGAAAAAATAAGACACTGGCTCCAGGTCTGAAAGTTTTAGACTATTTCTGACCCACTGACTTGGTCGAAATTGCAATATATATGCTAGGGAACAATACTGACTAACAAATATGGAAACTAACTCCAAGCCTGAAAGGTGTCAAAGTTGAAGGAGAGAAAACCCATTAGTGCTAAGGCACAGTACTACAAGGGAGTCCTTTTCCCATTAGTATCGACGAACTTCCTTAAAACCTAAAAATTATAAAAATTTTTGAATTATACACACGCCTTGACTGATATTCGTGTTATAACTAGTCTTATTTTTTCACCTGTGGTGATGTATATGATAAATTTAACAAAATTCACTTGTTAAAATAAACAGAACTATACAAGTTGGCAAATATAGAATTATCTATGTTTTTGTATATATACATATGTACGTATATATACTCAATATTTATGAACAAATTTTGTATGAGTGATAGAAATTCACACGTATGTATGCATATATACATTTATGTATTGTATATAAAGTAATTTTATGTATATTATAAACTCATTTACTAAGAAATTCACAACAAATTCTTATGTTACAATTTACGAGATCTTAAGGTTAAAATGTTAAGCACCAAAGTCACAATCAAAAGGAGCCATTTAAACACTAAAAAACACTTATAATTTATTTAATAACACTAACAACTTTCCACAATATACAATAAAGTTACAGCAAAAACTAAAGTATTTAATTTCTGCATAGTAAAAACTTAAAGCAGGGAAAATACTTTAAACTTAAGGATATACAAACGCCATGTTTAAGAAGTTACAAACGAAGGCACTAGAAAACTCTGGGTGCTGTCAAGAGGCAGCCCAGCAAAACTATAAACCTGAAGGAGAACCCCGAAGTAAACTGTTATGGGGGGGAGGGGGTATGGTAGGAATAAGGAGATACTGAATAACAATGACTATACAATCACTTAAATAACCAAAGAATATTTTATCTGCCGGCTACTATTTCAAGTCAAAAGGTGGTCAAGAAATCTGTAGTTGGTTTGTCTTCTGCCGGTAAATAGTTTAACAAAAAACCAATAAATAAAACCGTAGTAAACTTAACATTGCTGAAATATGAATTGCGTTATATACAGAGGAAGGTAGTAGGGTCACGACGCGACACCTCCCTGTTGAAGAGACGTCACGTGTGTTGGTTCTGAACTTAGACGATGTAGGATCCCCAGGTTTGAGTTCTGGAGAAGGCATCAGCGATTTATTTTCAGAACCTGATGGCATGCCGTATCTCGAGTTGTAATCTGGAAGTTACAAGACCTGCTAGAACTCTGATTGGAGAACGCGCCTTTCTGAGAAAAGTAAGAGGGTTGTGGTCTGTATAAATAACCAGACGTCGATGGGTGTATACGTACACTTCAAAATGTTGAAGAGCCAAGACGGGAGCCAATAGCTCTATCTCGACAGTGGAGTACGGCACTCTGGTGTCGCAACTGTACTAAGAGACTGGACGGAGAATTTCCATCTTGGGATTCTCCTGTACCATGGTCAAATGCGTCTGTCTGTAGGCAGGAGGATCTGGAAAAATCGGAGCAGTAATAACAGGACTAAAACAAAATTAATTTTTATTTAAATTCTTTATGCTAGTTATTGTTAAGAGTACAGGCTCGCTACTGAAATTTTTACAAAATCTTCTGTAATATGAAGTCACTCCCAAGAATCGCTTTACTTCTTTCTTGGTGGTAGGTTTGGGATAATTTACAATGGCATCTATATTTAAGTAGAATTTTCCCCACTTCCAATACGTACCCCAAATATACAACTTCAGCTTTGCTAAGGTTGTTTTAGCAAGATAAAGTGAACTTATTTTCCTTCAAACTATTAAAGTTAAAGTCTTGAAAGTGTTGTTGCCAAGTGTCTGCTACAACTACAATGTCATCTAGATATCCATAAACTATAAAGATCTTTAATTAAGTGGTTAAAGATTCTCTGGAAGGTGGAAGGAGCGTTGCTCATGCCAAATGGAAGTAGTTTATACTGAAAAAATTGTGTAATGAAAGAGACAATTTAACTATTAGTTAAGGGTATTTGGTAATATCCTTTTAACATGTCCTAGTTAAATATTTGGAATGGCCAATAGTATCCAAGATGTCATCAATGCAAGGCAAGGGAAAACTAATGGATACCAGATTAATTATTCTATAATCAGTGCACCACCTTACCTTTCCATCAGGTTTTTGTATACTAACAAGGAGATGCCAAAGGAGATTTGCTTGGCACAGCCAGTTCATTCTTCAATAAGTACTCAATTTCTTCCTCCATTAGCTTTCTTTTCCTCACTTATTCTGTAGAGGTTTTGCCGAATGGTACTGGTACCAGTTATTTCAACATCATGAGGTTCTGAAACACTCATTAGAGGGACGCCACCGCATATTTCTTTATACAAGTGTAGAGTGGTTACGTTCTTTCTTTGCTCCTGTTTCAGATGCTGCAGATACTGTGGAAGACATTAAGATTTGTACATTAGACTCTCTGAGAACATGATATGTCTTATTTTCAGCAAGGTCAGGTTCTGTTTTTTTCCTTTACATTTTACACTTAAAGAGTTTCGTAAACAACTTTAAACAGATTTGTTATAGGGCTTAAGCAGATTGACATGAACTAGTTATGTATCTCATTTCTCTGACTTTATGTAATTGTGATTATTAACAATTCTCTACAAATGTATGGGCCAGAATGTTTACTTTTCAGGAGAACCTCGAACTCCATGGGAAGAAGGCTAAGACATCCTGTTTTAAGTTCCTACATTTTGCAGTTTTACTATATCTTACTTTCATTTGTTCTTGATCGCTTAGTTATCCAAAGCAAATTTACATATATTGTGAAACTTTCCTTTCATTCAAACTTATACTTTCCATTTTCTTCAAATACTGACTAACAGTTAGTTCCAACTCTTCATTATTTACTACTTATCTTAAATTTCTAAAGGACCTGTTAATTTAGACCATAACATTACAGAAGGAAACCGTACAACATTTCAGGAGATGTACCAAGTGATTCAGAAGAATTCTATAATCACAAATAAAAGGTCTAAGCCTTCATCCCATTCAGATCCTGTCTACACATCTTTCAGATTTTAGTATTTTGGGTCTCTAAAGCACCTTGTGACCGGGGATGGTAAGCAGAAGACAGACATTAAAACTTTAGTGCCCTGGAAAAGGGTGCTTTTAAAATAGTGCCACGATCGCATTGCAATTCCTTAGGAAATCCACAGTAAATATATTAAGAGATCCCAAAATGATCTAGTTCCAAGATTTCTACGTAAATACAAAGGAATAACCAATTACTCTGTCTAACTCCAAGTGTCTACACTGGAGAGTTTATATGTTTATAAAACCTAAACAAATCTCTAAATGAAAAACAAGGTGCTTCGTACACATCACTAAGAGCTTGTTTATATGTGCCTGCTAAAGACAAAGGACTACTGCAAAATTAACTAAGTTTGCTTTATTCATGTTAAAAGTTATTTGAAAGCTTCAAATGATCATGATCATGAATAAGTTAAAGTTATTTGAAAGCTTCAAAAATTACTGTACTCTCATTTTCTTGTGAGCCACGAGTAACCACATCGGCTAAGCCTAGTTTACTATCATCATGGTAATTGCACATTAGATACTCCAAAACATTTATAGTTCACTTTCAGATTTACGTCTACTGACAGTTCCACACACCACAAGAGTAGGGGCTTACTAACTCTTCAGTTGATCATTACAAGCAACAATTTTACTACTGGCACAGGAAATTCTTACTGCAGTTTTTACTTAACCTTCTAGATAAGGACAATATAGATAAAGACAATATAATGTTACTTCAACTGAAGGCAATAGATTAGAGCTGCTTAATACATGTACATGAGAAGTCAGTAAAATTAACTAAGACAAAACTACATGATCATGATCATGCTTATTACGTGCGCGGTAATAATGCGATTTTTACAAGTGATAGTTTGTTAGTGAATCACCAAAACAAATATATATCATGATCATGATATATATTTGTTTTGTTAGTTAATTTTACTGACTTCTCATGATCAAAGGCAATTATTAATTTGATAGTGGCGATTCATTAACAACCTATCACTTATAAGAATTGCACACTTCCTAACAAACATTGCTAAAGGCAATTATTAATTTGATAATTGAAAGTCTTAAGTTGAATGGTGATTCACTAACAAACTATCACTTGTAAAAATCGCATTATTACCGCGCACGTAATAAGCACAAGTGTACTAATAAGGATACCCTCAGACAAAATATCACTCTTACTTCAAATAAGTGAATACAAAGAATGCCAAAGATACGTAAATCCCGGAAAAGCGCCCCCCCCCACTTCTCACGAACTCTAGACTCAAAAATTCACAAGCTATAGTTTTGTTAGTTAATTTTACTATCACTTGTAAAAATCGCATTATTACCGCGCACGTAATAAGCACAAGTGTACTAATAAGGATACCCTCAGACAAAATATCACTCTTACTTCAAATAAGTGAATACAAAGAATGCCAAAGATACGTAAATCTTCTTCTTGCTACTTATTTGTCAAGAGCTGTTTGACTCTCGATTTCAAGGAGGGTCTCGCGCCACGCGGACAGTGGGTTGTAGCTCGCTTGATGTTGGCAGCCGCTGCCGATTGTATAAACTGCTGGGCATTCTCCATGCATTATATATATATATATATATATATATATATATATATATATATATATATATATATATATATATATATATATATATATATATTAATATTTATGTATATATACATATATGTATGTAAATGTATAAATATATACATTATATATATGTGTGTGTGTGTGTGTATATAATAAAGATGCGGGCTAGGGAGATAGGTTTACTTGTATTCTTATGCAAGTTCTTTCAAAGTTCAGTTTAGTTTCATGGCTTGCAGGATATCTGATCTCTACTTTGTTATAATATTTGATCCAGTTTATCATTTTAGTGAATTGATAAGTAACATTCAATCTTCAGTAAAGTGTGGAGTTTGACATTGTATTCTCTCCCCCTTCACAATAACCAAAGATGGCCTCTAAGGCTCAAAGCTTCTGTGTATGTATTAAAGTTTTTTTTATTTATTTTTTCATCCTCCCTTGATTCAACAATCATTTCCTTCTGGTGTAATGTTTCAGGCATTAAATAAAATTTCATTTACTTTTTCATTGTTTACTAATAGAATTGTTTCTCCTTTGATGCACACACACACACACACATATACATACATATATATATATATATATATATATATATATATATATATATACATATGTATATATGTACACATACATACACATTTATATATATTAGTATATATATATATATAAAATGTACTTGAGCATATATATATATATATATATATATATATATATATATATATATATATATATATATGTATGTATGTATGTACGTGTATGTATTGTGACCCACAGAGATTTAAACCAGGGTCCCCAAATGAAACGCTTTTCATTTGAATTACCCCTTTTGAGTGAATATGATTGAAATAATCAGAAATTTATATATGCTACACAAGTGATTGTGCGTTGATTATTTCTATCATATTCACTCAAAGGGGGTAATTCAAATGAAATGTCATCAGTTGGTCGCTGATGGATCAGAAAGTTGGGTAAAACTTGCAGGTATGCCAGGTAGCATCTTGCCCAGGTTGAGCTTCAGCCACGAAGTACTTGGTTCCTACTTCTGAACTGTGTGGGTCAGTTTGTTGTGCCCTTGCCTTTCATTATTCCTTCAGCATGATGCGTTTTCCTATATAAATGGCGTCCTTCCTCCATAATTGCTTCCCCGCATGTCTGCATTCTGCATTTCTTACCCTTTCTGTTCGTCTAGTTCCATTAATACTAAAATAACATTATTCATCTCAACGAATTGAACCATTATTTTCTAAATTCACATTTAACTTATATACTTCACTTCCGTGAAGAAGAGTAAGCATTCCAGATTTGACTTTTGTAATTGAATTATTTCCAAATCTTTTGCATACAATCTGCTACCCTCCTTACTTCACCTGCTCTTTGATTCAGCTCCTCTCTTATCCTACCATCATCTGTCCATTTTTCATTATATCATTTGAATGATTTATACTTGATGTATATGTTTTTGAGAGGAAAAATTGGGCGGGAAACTGCCATGAATATATTTTATCTAGTGTAATCCCTAACATGCAGAAAAGTAAATGAGTTGTAAACATATTCGTACTGTACATTAGGTAATTACAAAACTCCGCCAGTATCATTTGGGGAATATAGTATATATGCAATACCAGATCACGTTCTGCTACAGGTGACCTTTTATTAACTATTTCAGTGTATACACATAGATTCATTTCGCTGACATGGAATGATTACCTTCGTGAAAGGACTCAAATATATTTGCATAAGAGCATTTCGATAATGAATTGAAATCTAGTAAGAAGGAAAACTCGGCTGGTTGATCCATTCGATGATGAGACTCATTTCGTATAAAAAAAAAAGACAAAAAGTAGGTAGTTTCGGAACATTGTTTAAGTATTTGCTCTAAATAAACACGTTACTCACATGGAAGAGGAATAGGCGGCAGTAATGTATTTCCTCAGCTGGGTATATTTCTTGTTTTTTTTTTTTATGCAAAGACTAAGCTTGATGGGGCTAAGAAAAATAAATGAGACTGGTAAGGAAAGACGACTAACCCCAAAGGAAGCCAGAGACCAGCCTCTTAACCTTATTTGGGGCAAGTTGGGTTCTCGTGGACCCACTCTATGAGATTTTTTTCAATTTTGGGTAGATTTTTTTTTATTAATCGTTTGAAGTTCATTCACTGATTACCAAAATATAGGAAATTATTCATTGCTTTCTTTTTAACTAGTTTTTGTATTTCATATGAAAAAGGTATTGCCAGAATGGAACCGAAATAACTACATGTCGAATAAAACAATAAAAAACAGAAGCGAAATTATTTGAAAGGAAATTGGTCACATTCCTGCCAGACGTAGGACTAAACTCCAATATTATACCAATAGATGGCAGAACCTGTACCATAAAATTATGATCCGAACCTTTCCTTTGCATCTACAAGATGTTTTCAAAACCATGTTCGTAATGGAAAATATGAAAATTAACCGAATGTTGATAAAATTGAAGGAATATTGTTAACAGGCGTAATCAGGTTATCGGAAGCTAATCATTCATTAAAGATCTTGCGACACAGACGCTGGTGATTTCCCAAGCTGTTGTTTCGTATCGTCGATGCAGCAAAGGGAATAGAATACTGATAGTGCCAAGGGAGATAGGTTCATTTATTCAGACGTTGCCATAATTGCGTTCTTTGTTCACATCCATCAGACTTCTGACATATGAGCTATAAATTCAGTGATGAGTCACTGTGGGCCTATTAGTCATCATGCTACTGACTACCTGATCTAGGAAGGTACATCTAACCAACAAATAACAATTTATAGTGACTATACGGTTATCTGTAGGCATTAAGAATTCTACCGAAGTTCAGTGTGAACAAAAAAAAAATTTAGAGTTTTAACCGAAACCCAATGTACCACATTTACTATTCTGAAGTGTTGAGCCAGAGGCAGTCTCTGAAAAAAAAGAAAAAAAAATTCTTACAATGACATTAATATACAGGATTTTACACTGAGCCAGTGGTTACCTCGAAAATTTTGTATATATTCTTTTTACAAAGGCATTAACTTACGGGGTTTTACGCCGCGCAAGAGGTTGCTTCTGAAAATTTTTCCTTTCAAAGACATTAACTTACACGGTTTTTATACTGTGCCAGAGGCTGCCTTTGAAATTTTTTTACAAAGGGATTAACTTACGGCAGTTTACGCTGTTCCAGAGGATGCCGCTGTATATTTTTTTTCTTACAAGGCCATTAACTTACGGGGTTTTATGCCATGCCGGTTTCCTTTGCAAGTGTTTTTTTTACAGAAGCATTAACTTATGGAGTTTTACACCGCACCAGAGTTGCCTTTGCAATTTCTTTTCCTAAAAAACATTAACTTACGGGTTTTACGCTAGGCCAGAGAGTGCCCACGCAGATTTATTTTTTTTTTTTACTTACTTGATTTTACGCCGTTCCAGAGGTTGCCTCTGTAAATTTTTTATATTTTTTTCTTACAAAGGCATTAACTTACGGGGTTGTACACTGTACCAGAGTTGCATTGGCAAGTTTCTTTTTAACAGAGGCATCAACTTATGGGGGTTTACACCTCGCCAGAGGTTGCCTCTGCAAACTTATTTTCCTTACAAAGGCATTAAGTTCCGGAGTTTCAACCGGGCCGGAGGATACCTTTGCAAGTTTCTTTTTTTTACAGAGGCAGTAACTTATGGGGTTTTACACCACGGCAGAGATTGCCTTTGCAAGTTTTTTTTTTTTACAGAGGCATTAACTTTCAGGGTTTTACGCCTTGCTAGAGGTTGCCTTTGCAAGTTTTTGTTTTACAAAAGCATTAACTTACTGGGTTTTACACTGCGCCAGAGATTGCCTCTGTAAGTGTTTAGAATTGTTCTTCTTTCAAAAACATTAACTTACTGGTTTTTTGCCATCCCAAGAGTGGCCTATGTAACTTTTTAAAAATTTTCTTCTTATGGGGTGTTATACTGTGCCAGAGGCTGCGTTTGCAATTTTTTTTTTTACAGAGGAATTAACTTACTTTTACCACTCATGATGTATCGTTAGTGAATCTCTGGTTTCCCTCATGGTATTTCAAATACCTAAACACTTGCACCAAACACGGTTAAAAGACGGGAGTTCATCATAATCATGGAGAACGGAAGTTGACGTTTTGTGCGTTGGGAACCTCTTTACTTCATTTGCGTACTAGACTTTATTTGCATACACTATTACTGATCTGCTCTAAGTAGTGCTAAAGTGGTCGTCCAAGTTGGCCGAGGCTGTGCCAAGAACAGGGAAGAACAGAGCACCTACACTCTGCCCCACGTAAACCCCCTGCATCAGCAGGAAGGACTTCAAATGTGAAACAGCGAGAATTTTTTTGTGGATTTTTTTCTTCTACGCAACGGACTTCAGGCTTATCAGCTGTGCTAATCAAACCTTAAAAGACAGGGAAATTAAAATCAAAGCCCATTTCTGTCGTTATTTCCTCTAAGAGATGGGTTTTCTCTACAGAAAATGAATGAGAATGGATTCGACTTTGCCATTCTATGCACTGTGTATTTTTTTTTTTTTTTTTTTTTGGCATTTTTAAATTCATGATTGCCAGCCAAAGAATTTAGTGGTTTGAGCTAATATTACTGATAATTCAATAATTTTTCACTTTGGTGATAATAATAATAATAATAATAATAATAATAATAATAATAATAATTAAAATAAAAATAATAATGATTGTTATTAGTATTATTATTATTATTACTATTATTATTGTTGTTGTTGTTCTTATTATTATTGTTAGATGCTTCAATATGTCTCGTAAAAGAATAGATGGTAGGATTTTTCGCTATGATTTAATTAAAATACTGTGCCGGAACTTCCATTCGTAAGTCATCTTTAATAAGAAATTTAAAGCTATTAGAGGCATTGCCCCTATTTACATCTAAAAGTGGAGGTCGAAAATTCATTTGTTCTGTACACACACATTTTATGAGACACGAAATTATGAAGTTGTGAAGGAAAATGAACGAAGGTGTTGCAAACAGTGCAGTGGAGAGTCATAAGAAAAATCGTGAACTTGCGAAAATTGTGACAAGTATATTATGATTATTCACTACCGAAGTCAAGCCACCCGGTCTGTCAAGAAGAGGAAGTGTATCGGGATGACAAGGAGTCGTTCGTCGAGGTATTTAAACTGCCTCCTATAAAACGGTGCTTTTAATAGGCAATGATGTGACGACATTTCCTTCATATCGCTAGGGAGCATTAGGAGAAAGAAAAGGAATAATAGACATCGAGAAGTCCCGAACGCCTTTTTATTATCAGTGTGCTGAAAGTATCACCGCCATGGAACCAGGCAATCCGTCCCAAAGAAATTGTGATTCAGACAAGAGCCCAGGTACAGTGTCCATCAGGCAGAATTACGTTTCACAACTTGAACAGTTTTTGACCTTTACCTCACATACCCTTACCTGAAACTTACTGTTGATTCTTAAAGACTGGCCGAAAACACTTGTTTATTTTTTATAAGATTAAATATAAGGTTTTAAGATATTTAGCTTTGACAAGGCAGTATCTATAAATTAGAGCTATCATTAATGAAGTAATAAGAATTCTACAGCAATTTAAACTAAATGAAGAATGATACAGAATTTCTTAGAATTTTTTTTACTAGTATATACAAAAGAATAAAAGAGAATACGGTGAGAGACAGACAAGTTGGGATGACATGCTTTAAAAGTCATTGCAGGAACGAGATCCTTGTGGGTGGCCCTCACGTTAGCTTTAGCAAAACTGATATATATATATATATATATATATATATATATATATATATATATATATATATATATAAAGATAAAAGACTCTATAGAATACTTTAACCATATATATATATATATATATAAAAATATATATATATATATATATATATATGTATATATATGTATGTATATATATATATATATATATATATATATATATGTTACATATGCTATATATATATATATATATATCGAGAAAAGAACAGAGGAGGGGAGGAGAGAATACAGGATACTTATTACTCCGGAAAATTTAGATGAGAGAATGGTATTGAGTACATACTTCGATATTAACAGTAAACTGTTACTTTATTCATGAAAGGAGGTGCAATAGCTTTGCACTATTGTTGTACGCGTATGTACAAATGGGTTTATTCCGTCGTTTAATCACTCTCCTGCCAACTCGGTGGTTGTGGTGGTATAATTTCCACAGCTATCCCTTCGTCACAATGGGACAAGTGTTACGTAACTGTGAGTCCTGGGAATGCATCTTACTTGCATTAGTGCGGTATACGTATTCCCACATTTAGAATTAATATTCATCGGTATTTGGCTTTTGTTCCTGAGTTTTCTACCGGAATACCTGGGAGTTTTGAAATGCATTTACTTTTTATCATGTGCAAGGTTGAGTAGTAGGATGCTCTTTCAGTAAAAGATATTATCAGTATACAGTACATGAATACATATCACCGACGAGTGCTACAGGTAGTTTCTAATATTTATAGATACCTTCATCAGGTTTTATGTTATTAGTTTTTAAACTAAGTAGTTATCCTCTCGATTTGTATACTTACATCAGAGAATGCTTGGAAGTTGTATGAATTTAACTGTAATATGCCATTTTCCTAGCGCGACATTTCAGCTTCAGTCATTATATATATATATATATATATATATATATATATATATATATATATATATATATATATATATATATATATATATATATGTGTGTGTGTGTGTGTGTGTGTGTATGTATGTATATATATACACGAGTATATAAATATATATATAAGTATATGTAAATATTTTAAATATATATTGCTACACGTATTCACTTGTTGGCATCCCCTCACGCTCAAACTCGGGAAATAACACCCAGATCAGGGAGTGGCCTTGAAGACGCTTCCCTGTTAGTTAAAATGTGCCCATTAAATGGGTCAGGGTCTACACTTTCCCACACTGAAGGCTACTCAAAGCGCTTATCTTGAACTGTTTGTTCCCAGGAAACTTTCTTTGGCTGAGCCCTCTTCTAGAAACGTGAAACTGCCCAAAGCCGGAATTACCTGGAATCACCCTCCTCAGCCAGGACACATGAATTGCTTGGGCCTATGAAAGCCGGTGAGAAGGCGAAGTCTATTAACGACTGTCGCCAGTGTCGGGAGAGAGACGCAGCCAGCAGACTAACCCAGTAACACGCCACTGAGCATGACCTCCGAGCTCTCGCTCTGATCTCATTTTCTGGCCGTTCACCTTACCATCCAGGTGTTACCTGAAGTGCCACATTTAGAAGGTCCCACTTGTCTGAGAGACTTTTTATTCTACAACCAAGGAGCTTTGCTAAAGGAATAGAGGTACTGTGCGGTGGAGAGTTTCAGTTATTTATCTATTACTCATATCTCATTTTCTTTTTTCTTTTCCTCTTACATTGTTCTAGACCCTGAAATTTGTTAGTAATTTAATGGAATATTCCTGACATTACACCTTGAGCCATCAGCATTCCACGCAATAATTATTAGACTGTTTCAGCTCACCCAGTGCTCGTGCTCCTTCTCCATATATTACAGAAGGGGTGTGTGAATGCTGTAGAACACCTGTATCCTTCTATGTCCCTACGTCCATCAATCACGCCTCCTAGCTGATTTCATTCATGTGTCATTGTTAATTGAAGGGCACTCTTAATTTTATCTATTGTTAATTTTTACCTGAAAGTACCAAGAGCCTAGCGTACCTGGCTCCATGTGATTCATACTTCTGATTTCTGTAAATGCATGTAATTATTTCAGACCTGGAATTTCTCTCCTGAGACCTTCCATTATTGAGTTCTCGCATCCCCAACAAGGTATGAATTGTAATTGCACTAATATTCGTAAGAATATATATATATATATATATATATATATATATATATATATATATATATATATTTATTTTATTTACTACTATTTATATATATTTAGCCTATATATATTCATATTTATATAAACTCATGTGTATATTATATATTATATATTATATATATATATATATATATATATATATATATATATATATATATATAATATATATATATATATATATATATATATTTACCTATTTAACCTGGGGAAATGTATCATAAGCCATTTTATAGACTCTAAATGAATGATTTCGTTACTTACCTCAATACATATATATCTGACTGCTGATTCAGGAAATCGTAAAAAACCAAGAAAAGGGGGAATATATCTGAGCTGATGACTCTGCTCACAAGGCAATTGTACGCAAACACTGTAGGGTAAGTTTAAGATTACGTATATTTACATTAAATGACCAATCAGAAGATGAAATGAATTAAAAAGGCAGGCAAGGCCTGAGAGATTAATTATAACTATGAACACTTGAAGATAGATCTGTCGATGTGATGATGCTGATTTATGAAGGACAAGGCACAATCAAGGAAGAATTCCACGAGGATTCCTCTGTAAATGGAGAGATTTACGAATTAAAGGCGAGTAAGGACACAGTAAAATATTCATAGGGCAAGACAAGGCACAGAGGGTACCAAGGGTGCCTTGAACACACGATTTTATGTAATTACGCAAACACTGGAATTTTTGTAACACTGCTGTAACAAGAGGTTATTATTGAAATACTAAATTAAAACGAAATTAGGACGTGAAGAGAATTAAAACAGTGGCTGAGTGTTAAGTTAGAGTATACCTTAGTTTTACCAGACCACTGAGCCCCATTAACAGCTCTCCCTTAATGGCCCGAAGGATTAGACTTATTTTACGTGGCTAAGAAACCAATTGGTTACTTAGCAACGGGACCTAACTTATTTTGGAACTGGAACCACATTATAAAGAGAAATGAATTTCTATCACCAGAAATAAATTCAACTCTTCATCAGTCGGCCGCGGGAATTGAACTCTGGCCCATCGAGTGACAGTCTGAAGCTCAACCAACTCGGCCAACAAAGGGCTCATTGTGTGACTGAGTGAAAAGAACCTTTGCAACAAATCACTTTACTTACAGAAGAGGTGGCTTCAGTGTGGGTAATGGTGGCGGAGGAGGGATAAAAGGCTTCACTGGTAGGAACATTAAGGCCCCCTACAAGATAGGACCACGTGGTAGGGTCATGGCTCTCTGAAGGAGGCGGGAATGCAAAAGGAGGATGGTGTCTCGCTTGCGTCCAGCTATGTCTCTAACTCTCGATCCTTCGGTCAGGCCCTTTTAAGACCTTGGGTCAGAGAATTACGATGCTTTCCTCATGTAGGTGGGGCTAGTGTCGTTCCCCTGTGCGCTTGCATCATTTGGATCGTGGTCTGCCTCATGGTGAGCCCATTCCTGGTGTTCCTAGCAGCCACACCTTTCTCTTAATCTGGTTTATTTTTCTGCGTCTCACCAGAAATTAATCTCCTCCCGGCCTCGTGTTTCTGAAAACAAAGGTCTTCCCAGAGTCACATGTTCAAAGAGAGAAAGTGGGGGAAATATACAGAGTGCAATTAATGGATTTAGGGAGGGGCTAATATTCCTTTTGCCCTTCCTTGTCAGGCAGTGCACTTTGTTTTTATTCTTCAGCTTTAAATTAAGTGTTTGGTAGCTGGGATGCCTTGGAAGATAATGCAATATATATATATATATATATATATATACATATATATATATATATACATATATATATATATATATATATATATATATATATATATATATATATATATATATATATATATATATCTGTGTGTGTGTGTCCTAAGATAATGGGTAACGGGACGGAAACCTTCGATATAGGATGAGACCTAGGATGCAATAAATATTAGAAAAAAGAGTGCATGTATATAAATTTCAGAAGGAGATATGTACGCAAAGTAGAACTTGGTGGGTACTGAAGTCTAGGTAGTGAAGTTAACCTAAGTTAAGAAGAGGTAAGAGATGATATTTGGACAAAGAGGCTGACGATGTTGACAAAGCCATGTCTTTGGATGTCATTTGTGTTATGGCAGCTCACAAAATTACAAATAAAGTATCCATGCGTGACAAGGAGAGGAGAATACTTGTAAAAAGGAGGGAGGTCAACAAAAATATCAGAAACACAATGTTGGGAAAATTCTTATAAAGTCATGAATAAAAGATATGAAGGGGATAATTTGACTGGTATACCAGAAGCGTGAGAGGGATAATTTGATATAACTAAAGCTGACGAAGAGCTGAAAGCACTTATAACTGAAATGACGGGTTGAAGAGGAATCAATAACAAAGGAGCTTAGGAGATGGAAAACACTAGTTATAATGGAATCACTGCAGAGGTGATTTTAGCTTAAACTGAATAATATCTCGTCGGGATGTTTTTCAGAATATGTAGTAGAATAAAGAAACAAAGTCTGATGATTGGGAATTGGGCGTCAGAAGTAAGGTACCAAAGATAGGTGGCCTGACTGAATGTGTTAATTATAAAGTCATTGTATTTACGTCGGTTGTAATGGAGCTTAGTACGATTATACTTATGAATGAAATTATGGAGTTTCCTTACTTTGATTATGATGAAAGAGAGATGGAGATGACATGGGCATGTCCTTTACACAGACCCTAGCAGAATAGTACGTGATATTGTGGCTAGGCTCCTGCGGGCGCCAGTGGAGTTGGACGACTCCGACTGACTTGAATATGAGGTAGGAGAAGGCAGGTTGAAGATGAGCCGAGATTTATGGCGGCTAAAGCATGGGAAAGAAATGAGTGGCGGAATGTCGCAGAGGTCATTTGCGTCATACAGTATTGGATGCGATGATGATCATGAAGACAAAATATACGTCAATCTTTAAAGATTTCTGTGGAAAGTTTACCAGTACGTTATAATTTTATCATATAGTAATACTTGTTGAGAGTTAATGTTATTTTGTTGAGGAAAGACGATGTCACATTGCCAATAAAAAAAATTTTCATTTCCATTACATTCAACTATGTAGAAGGCTTTTAGTTAAGGCTATGCATAAAAACCTCGGATATTTAGAGGCTGCAGTGCTACTTTAAGATGGAAGGTTCCTTAATTTCCACCTTTACGCCTTTCCCCCTAGTAGGTGTGGATCGCTCCAGAGCATGTTACGTCTCTCAGCTTTATGAACTTTTTCATCTGTATTTCACTTCTCTTCGTTTTATCTACGAAATATGTTTTTGAAAACTTGCCTAAGATCCTCTCCTTCTCGTCTGGTTTTAAGTGTTGTTAATAATGATAATAATAATAATAATTCGAATTTGCCCCAATGAAATTTAGGATATAAAAGTTAGTAAGTGTAGGTAGATAAAATGGAAATGTCAGAAAGTAACTTGGGTACTTGTCCAGTAAAGTCGTTACTCCTGTGATTGAAGACTTCCCTTTAGTTTGCTCGACCCGTATCAGACACGTTTAAATATTTGATTGTTGTTCACCCCCACACGAGGTGAGTGGCTCCTGATTGGTCACCTTGCAGCCAATCAAAGGAAGCTCTTACAAAATTTAGAAGTTAGGTTCAAGAGGAGAGAATGACCCACTTGTGAAGTAAGGAAAAGAGAAATGTATCCCCAGCTTTCTAGAAGTGTGGGGGCTTCTGATAACGGTTCCTTTTTATAACCGTTTTGGTTTCAGTGGGCATTTGATGTGTGCGTGGTGTTACGTGTGGATGTGTGTGGTTGGCTATTTACAAAGCTATTTCTTCGTAGAGTCTCTCTTCTCTCTCTCTCTCTCTCTCTCTCTCTCTCTCTCTCTCTCTCTCTCTCTCTCTCATGAGCACCAAACAATTCCTTTGGAATTTACCATTTTCCTTCGAATTGGGCATGTGGCCAGTTCAAGTAACCTTATAAAATGAAAATAAAGTATTAAGGATCCTTGGCAGGAATGAAATGTCCATTTGATTTTTTATTGAATAATATATTTTCAGCACCAGAAGCATTCACCCTCCTTACAGGAATCGAACTCTAAAACTGCCAAAGAACTGGCCTGCAAATGAGGTGAAAAGAGGGTTGGATGTTGGGGGCCTGTTAGGACGTGGGCATGAGGGAAGAGTTGGATGAGTTACAGGTGGTGTGAACACCAGCGCAGGTTGAAACTGTAGCCATGTGATATGAAATATTCGGAGGTCGGCGGGAAAAGGAACTACAATATTCATTTGCACAAAGATGACGCTTTTGCCCTTTGGTTAAACTCTCACGATTGTTGAGAGAAAAGGAGAGGGAAAGTTTCAACAGAAGCTGTAATGAAATACAGGAAGAGCAAAACGGAAAGAATTTCCAAATTTGTCTGTGTGTGTCTTTTTTGCATTACTTGCTCTCTCTCTCTCTCTCTCTCTCTCTCTCTCTCTCTCTCTCTCTCTCTCTCTCTCTCTCTCTCTCTCTAAAATGCTTTGGGGGTAGTGTTGTCAAAGCACCGCACGTGGGGCCAGCTAATCATTATTAAAGCAGCGTCCTTTCTTAGATGTACGTAATTTTTTAGCCATTTACTTCACCTCCATTCTCGCTTCCTTTCTTCCATCTTGCTCTCCGACCTCTCTAATTATTACTTGTTACTGCAAGTTAGGGGGTTTAGTTTTACCTGTAGATCCTTGTATATCATAGTAAATTTATTT
>NC_089743.1:78979970-78982470 GCF_040412425.1 Macrobrachium rosenbergii
AGGAGATTTTTAAATTCCATACACTAATGCACAATAATTTTTAAACTAGGCTGTTCATCTCTAAGCAATTTATCAATCTCTTTATCTGGCCTTTTGTTGAGAATAAGCATACTGAATATTTTTTTTTCAACTGACGAAAGTGCATACTTCTATAGTTACCACTTTCTGTCAGGTCACCTGTCATGGGGAGTTGAACTAACACTTTCTAATTATCAGTTTTGCGTCCTCATTTCCATTCGAATTCACATGTATACAGTATAAATATATATATATATATATATATATCTATCTATATATATATATATATATATATATATATATATATATATATATATATATATATATATATATATATAAATGTATGTGTGCATGTTTGTGTACACTAATAACCTCTTTAATTTGAGAGAAGGTGTCACCAGAATTGGACAACTGTCATTTAAATCCTTACTGTGATAGATAAGGTTAGGCACTCTGCGCAATTTTTCTACATCAGCCGTCTTACGTATTTACACTGAAGGCTTACTAGTAGCCCTTTGACTCCAGAATATTTTTCATCTGCCACTTGGTTAATCTTTTTCTCGTACTTTTTCCCAAATTTTCGAATTATACATCGTTTTCACCAACATTTACGGAACCTCACCCCCTCAAAATACCTTCATGCATACTAACCTAATTTCCATGTTTTCGTTATCGGTGCATTTCTAACCGTTTCTTCACTCGTCGCATTCAGCTTCCGCACTTCACATCCATTATGCTTGCGTCAGCAGTTACCTCAGACCTTTTAATTTTTGCTAATGTTGGTACCCCCTTTCTCTTACATTAGTGTCAAGTTCATGCTACCATTTGTGGTTCCTCTGTTAAGCCCATATGATTCACTCCACTTTTCATCTTGCAATTATTTGTTACATTTTCATGATAACTTGTGCACGAGCGACTTACCCGCACACGTTCTCTCTCTCTCTCTCTCTCTCTCTCTCTCTCTCTCTCCTCTCTCTCTCTCTCTCTCTCTCTCTCTCCACATACACAGACACTCAAGACGACTATATCTACCCTCAACTTAACGTCTTAACTTGCCAGGCCCTACAGGAAAAAGAAAAACAAGGAATGAAGGGAAACCAAGTGGTGCTTGACGTCGAAGGAAGCTACCGATCCGTCTTTTAAGGACGGAAGCATAAAATTCCAGATGGATGAACTCCAGGCTTTATCCTGTTCCACAGAGAGAATTTTCAAGAATCAATAAAAAATTACCAGTGGTTAGAAGATAAATCAGAGATAAGAGGACATTTAATTAGCGTAACAGAAAAATACAATTTCATATTTGTAATATATACTAGCATATAAATTATAATATATATTACTATATAAATGAAACCAAGTGGTGAAATAGGGCAAATATGTGTTGAGGTGGTTTTTTTAATTTAAAGCGTTTCGGGCGCCAGGGTATTGACTGTTTGCAGTCGTCTTAAAAATTGATGAAGGAAGCTGAGACTGGGTAGGTTGGCCGCCGTCGACTGTATTGATAGAGATGGTTGGAGACAAAAGGACTACCTTGTATCCTCCTACCTCTAATACTCAAGGAATTCATCTGAAAATGGGATAAACAGTATTTGCTGTAAGACAGGATTTCAAAACAATGTTGTCAGCATATTTATAACGTCTATATTATACTTGGAATTTGATGGACTCATTTTCTCAAGTAATAAATAGTCGTTTAAACAGTGCAATTCGTTAACTGTAGAAGCTGTAAGGAATGTCTAGAGAGAATTTAAAATATTCGAACCAGATTTAAAATTCTTATACTTATTGCAGTGAAATATTTGTTGTTATAAACCTTTAAATACATAGGACGTGATTCTAATAATATATGTATGTATGTATATATATATATATATATATATATATATATATATATATATATATATATATATATATGAAAACATAATAAATACCTAATTAATACCTGTAGGCCGTATGGAGCTTTTAAATGTGTGAGTGTGGAAAACAGTATGAAGAGCTCAGTCAGGCAGTCAGGTGGTTACCTTGGCCGAGTAGTGCAGTGATACGCTCATGTGTAGGCTGATGTTCGGAGTGTTTCGATTACCACCCATAGTCCACCCAGCTGTAAAAGGGTACACACCAACGTCTTCTTGTGTTAAGAAAAATGGGTGGGGCTAGCAGCCTTATCCTAAAGACTAGCTGACAAACTGGAACACTGTAATGTTGACTATTTCCATGCCATTTAATAATTTAAGTAACTCTCTTCTAGAGTTCCTTCCACTGATGATACTCGTATACTATATAAGAAGTTGAGCCTGTGAAAAATCACCTTTTCTTG
Organism: Macrobrachium rosenbergii; assembly: GCF_040412425.1. NCBI lineage: Eukaryota > Metazoa > Arthropoda > Malacostraca > Decapoda > Palaemonidae > Macrobrachium > Macrobrachium rosenbergii. The sequence goes on from NC_089743.1 coordinate 78,982,306, forward strand.
TTATACAGCGGGCCCCTATAGAAGGCTTGGCACTGGGACCTGCCGTTAATACGTCATTTCAGGAAGTAATATTCTTTACAGTGAATACAGTAGGCTGTTTGTGGCAACGAAGTTATCCCGTTGGTTCAGCGGGAGACTGCATTTTGACTCCCTGTTTCTAGCGAA
>NC_089743.1:78987470-78989970 GCF_040412425.1 Macrobrachium rosenbergii
GGAAGTGGGCTAGGCTGTGTTTTCAAAATTAACCATTCCTAACAGTTTGTAAGTTAGTATTAGAGACCTATCCAACAGGGAGGTTTTCACCAGGTCACCTCTAGTGAGGGTGTTCGTAAGCATTCCTTTTCTCTGTACTATGTATTGGCGATGTTTTGTCATTTTTTAGACTGCTGGAGGCTATGGAAAGATCGTTGTTTACGAGAACACAGCTGCCCAATCTGGCCTAAGAAAGTCAGAGAGAGAGAACACAGCACTCATTCAGGGCCAATGCACGCGTCCGTACTCCTGATAATTCTGTCCTTTGTCCCTTTTTCGTATTTTATTTACTAAGTGAATCGACGTTACGCGTTGTTCCAGAATCCCGCGCATCCATTGCAGTGCGCAAGCAGCCTTCGTGAAGGTACGTCTGGAATTGACAAGTATTCGCCGACTGCTGGTATCTCTTCCACTGTACTTCCGTTTTCACTTTTCCCCCTTCCTTAGTCACTGACTAAAGATCCTGGTGGAACCATATTTCCTGTATGAAGTCTAGTATATGAAGTCTAACCTTTATTGCCTGGTGAGATTACATAAGATATTCCCCTTGCAGTAAGTAGGATTTGGGAAGAGGTCAGTTATAAGTAATACTCGGGCAAACCTTGAAACCTGATCATACCATTGTTTGGAAGAGGAATAGCCATTAATATTCTTGAATTGTTTACGAATGAGCTATGAGAATGATCATTCGTTGCGTTATAACTGAAGTAGGGGAAATAATACTTTGTCCGAAGTTGACTAATTGGCTCAAGTAAATTCCCTCACTGTAACAGCACATTCTTTCTTTGTTGGGACTAAGTGGGTAATAAATGCGTTTTAGGTAATTCATTTTCTTCAGAAATAATCAAATTAATCAATAGCATATCTCTGACTAGCGACCTAATCTAATCAAGTAATTGTCTGTCTGTTGGGGCAACTTTTAGCTTTAATTGACAGGATTACGTGGGTCTTAGGTAGAGCAGGGCTACATAAATTACAATAATTAATAATTAACTCATCAGCCAAAGGACCCATGTAAGAATATATATATTCTGTATTTATTTATCTCTGTTCGCAGGTTTTTCATATATTGGTCGTGCTCATCAAACGTATGATGGTGGATAAACAACAAATGAACTCTTTTACTTATCGATTACTTATTATTATTTTTGTTGGATATCCTCTGAAAGCCATGAAATTCGAGATGAAAAATTTATGAAAAATATAATATCAGACTGTACTTTGAACCTTTAGATGTCTCGGTGAAAGGAAAGTTTCTCCAGTCATATCCTCTTTCAGGCTTGTAGCGTCAAAGTGCTAAATATTGGGAATCCTGTAAGATAAAGATTCATTTGTCACCGTTGTGCATACATGCACGCGTGCTATAACACAAGCACACACACATGTACATTCATACTTAACATTCAACAGACGTATATATATATATATATATATATATATATATATATATATATATATATATACTGTATATATGAATTTGTCATGTACACGCATATGTACAACAGCGTACATATTAGCTTATGTATCTGTTGATAGCTGGATTGTTTGTCACTGCCTGTCATTGTTTCTAAACAAGGCATCAGTTCGAATCCTGCCCGGGGGTGGGGGACACTCATTACTTATGATTCCCCGTGGGTGTAAGTTATTATCAAAGTATAGTGAACTGGATGTAAAACAATATTTGTGGCTTAATGTATGTGTGTTTATGGGTGTATTTGTGTGTGTGTGTGTGCGTGTGTGTGTATGGGGCGGGGAGAGGGAGATTTCACCTAGAAACAGCGATTAAGTACCAGAATTCTTGCTTCAGACAAGGATAATAGGAATTGTACTGTGTCTTCCAAATAAACAACCAATGTGGAATATTAGTCAACACAATAAAGATTTCAGTTTTGAAGGAAGCAGCACTGGGTTGTATCTTACTTTCTCATCTATACTTAATCACGTATTTTCTTGTATATATTAGGTATATTTTTACAAATTGAAAAAACAAAAACAAATTTGGCATATGGTGAGAGACTGGCAACTGAAAATAGTTTTCATCGGGCATTTAAGGGATAATTGAGGGGAGTGCAGGGGGCGTAACTTCTGGTAACAGGAGTGGTATTAACCATTTCCATAGAGATTATCAGTGGTCTAATGCAAGGCACAGGTGCGGCTGTTGCTGTTACTATAATGATAATATTCTTTCTTGACGATCATGATGCGGCTCAGCAGCGGATAAAAGGGATAATACTGTTTAATTAAATTATATTTTTTCTTCAATGCAACTCATCTGAGGAAGGGAATCTTTTGGGCGGACTTCGATACTTAGGCCTCGTGTAGGTCTTTTATATCGTGGGGCAGTGAAATTTTTATTCCTCCGTCTTGCCCCTCGTTTGTATTGTTTTCTTCCATGTGATGCACGGTGGGGGGCGGCCCCCACCCTCAACATATTAATCATAGATTTTTTAAGGATATCAGT
>NC_089743.1:78992470-79027470 GCF_040412425.1 Macrobrachium rosenbergii
ATGGCTTTATTAGCATTACACAAGACTGGAACTGAGAATAATTTGCTGAAAACAGTTACAAATATTCTGTTTACAATGCCTGGCATTATTACAGAATATTTTGTAAATCTGTTTTCAGTATAATATTTTGGTCTGAGTGTTGTGTAATGTTTTAATGTATATTTGTACAACTCTGATAACGAGCTAGGCCTTGAAACGTTAGCAATAAAGCCATGCAAATTCCTGAGATGTCTTCTCAAGTTCCTTTAGTTGTATCTGGACTACATTGCCACTCACCCATCCTGTATTTATATATATATTGTGTATATATATATGTATATATATATATATCTAATTATGTAATTATATATATGTATATATACATACATACATATATATATATATATATATATATATATATATATATATATATATATTATATATATATAATATATATATATATATATATATATATATATATATATATATATATATATATATAACGTGTATGTGTGTGTGTTAGCAAGGGAATACATCAATGGAAAATGTATAAGAGGTCAGGCAACTAGTTTAAGTTAATTAAGTATGTATTTTACAGGCAAAAATAGCCATATGAAAAAATTCCGGAAACTAGGTAAATCATTTCAGTAAGGTCAACCGAAGACAACATAAAAAAAATAACAAAATAACTAACAGGAACAAAACCTTATAAGAACAAACATTCAAACCACAAACGACGCAAGTACACTGCCACAAAATAGACTTTGGACCACGTCATAGTTTAGAATACATGTTGATGTGAGCACAACCATCACTGCTACACACAAGAATAGGCTTAAAAGTTTTTTTACAGAAATTATAGGGGGTTACAGGGTGAAAAAGCATGAGTAAGACAATGAAAGATAACACAAACGTACAAAAGGTGCATATATATGTATACATTCACAGTTCTTGTGCTATCAGTTATTGTTCCTCCTTATATTATCCAAGGGGTAAATGTAGATAGCAGTCACAAGTTGTTAGCACTACCAGTGATAATAATAATAATGTCATAAAATACATTGTACGTATAATGTATACATTATTTGTACATATGTAATTCATATAATTAAAATTTTATTTGAATAAATACATAATTAACTACCACTATCATACTCACTACTCTAAAGCTAACTAAAGAACTCAGTCTTGTACCCTCATATACGATGATAGAATTGGTTATGGTAATTCAGACAGTTATACTATACAAGTGATAATCTACATACAATACAAATAATACATTTATTTTTGAAAAATTAATCAGGCGATTTAAATCAGCATTTAAATCAGACTTATTGATACCACTTTCTGAGAAACTTACACTAGTTTCTTTACTTCATCCACGTTGAAATTTTATATATATATAATATATATATATTATTATATATATTCTTTATATCATCCGCTGGAAATTTTATATATATATATATATGTATATATATATATATATATATTAGTATATATATATTATGTATTATTTATAAATATAAATAAGTATATACAAATATATAGAGTATATATTATACATCTATATTTTTTGTATATTATTATATGCATATGCTGTTATATATATATATAGAAATCATCAACACACAATCACGTATATATATATAATTTTAGGTGGATATATATATATAAAGAAAGAACCTATATATATATATATATATATATATACTATATATATCCCTTCTGATAAAATGAAATAACCATGTTCCAACTTCTTTTAGTTTTTCTTTTGCTTTCCACCTGAGAGACCTGGGTCTGATCCTGACGAGTCAGAAATTTATATATATATATATATATATATATATATATATATATATATAAATAACTATTTTTTTTTCTTTGAGTTTGCAAACCCACAACTGTCTTCAAACTTTCATGTGCTGAATTCACTGTTTAGGTTAACTCGGTAGCCGAGAGTCTGAACGTTAGTCTTTGTCTTCAGATGGAAAATTCACACGGTACAATATTAAGAAGAAATTCACTCAGTTTAATCCAGCGAATGCAAATACAGCTCGGTAAAAACTCGTAATCCTAACACGACCAAATATCAGTTCCGTTTCCATAGCAACTAGTCTAGAGGAAGCCATAAATGTATTGTTACCGGTCTGAAGTGGTACTGAATGTTCGTATAGACTTTAGTATTGTAATATCCCATCAGTGTTAAGTAGTCATAATTTGGATCAGTATTACACAAGAAGCTATGCATTTGCAGGCCAACGCTTATTTTTACGTTGAAATGTTTAAAGATCCTGACGTGGATCCCAGGTTTAAAGTACTCGAAACTTCTTTAAGACGTGTCTTTGGAAAATACAATACTTTCTCTAATATTAGGAATACCGTGATTTCTGGTAGTCTTTAATGTGCAAGTTATCTTTTATAGCAGCAGAACAATTAAGAGTATGTTAATCGTAAATTCGCCCCTTTTGAATATTAGATTGCAAAAATATGTGTCATCATGAAGAGCTTAATTTATCCATGGTCACATTTAGTTACATGAACGATTTGAATCATGATATGGATTGTATATTATGATTCATATCGTTCTGTGTTATAAAATGAGAAACTTCTAAAGGCATTACCATACAGAGTGACTTTGGAAAGAGAATGTTTTATAATATTTCATAACTAATGAAATATAACTAATGAGTTCTTCGTTGGGAGAGTGGGTTCCGTTCTCAGCTAGCACTCTGCTGGCCGCGAGTTCGAATCCCCGACCGGCCAGTGAAGAATAAGAGGAATTTATTTCTAGTGATGGAAATACATTTCTCGCTGTAATGTAGTTCGGATTCCACAATGACTGTAGGTCCCTTTGCTAGGTAACCAGTTAGTTCTTAGCCACGTAAATAAAATGTAATCCTTCGGGCCAGCCCTAGGAGAGCTGTTAATCAGCTCAGTGGTCTGCTAAACTAAGATATACTTAACTTTCCATAACTACTGGAGAGGTGCAAAATGTTTTAGATATCAGTCAAGAAATACGCAAAATTAGACACTTTTGTTAAAGATATCTGTTAAAATGTAAATATCGATTTAACTTACCAGTTAGGTGCTCTCAGTTCCATTGTATTTCTCCTCTTCTTTTTTCTTATTTTTGTTTCATATTTTTGTAGTTTATTTTTGTTAACCATTCGGACCTGTTTCGATAACCATGATTTGTAGAATAATATAAATGTATTAATTGGGATGAATTTATGTTTGTGAGAGAAATATATATATATATGTGTGTATATATATATATATATATATATATATATATATACACATATGTATAAGTATATATATATATATATATATATATATATATATATATATATATATATATATATATATATATATATATATATATACACTTATGCTACAGTATATTTCTTTCTAAAATAGTTTTTTCAGTTTTTACAATTTGCATCATTTTCCTTCATCCTCAACTGCATCATATTTTTCTTTTGATGTCTTCTTCTCCTGATATCTTATTCACAGTCTGAATCTTCCTCCTCTAGGTCCACTACTTTTCAGTGAACGACAAACGGGTACAGTCTCATAGTAGCATGAATTACATCCTTGATGGATAACTGTGACACAGTTATCCATCAAGATGAAAGCTCTTACGCTGCCCGGATGGATTTTCAGTACATTTTCTTGGTGATACCGGATCTCCCTGAATGTATGGTCAGATATACGTATATTATTAATGGTTAACCATGTAGTAGTGAATGATTTATGTTCCATGGGCCCCTAGCAGCTCCAACAACACAGGGCTTAAGTCAGTGAGGGCTTTCTGCATTTGCAATGCTTTCATGCCACTGATCACAAGTTCTCCTCGGAGTAAGAACTCCAAAACAGGCCAGTCTTATTGGAAATGTCAGTTTGGACGTGGACCCAGCATTTGCTTTTAATCAGCCCTTACGTTTCTTACAGAACTGGCATATTTCTCCGGTGGGTACATTCGCTTCCTCCCCAACCAATTTCTCATCATTTGACCCAATCTTGGTCAGGAAATGTCACAACCATCCATCAGAGGCATTTAAATTTTTCGGTGGCAAATGTTGCTGATGTCATCTTTATTTCAGTTTCTCTTACCATCACCACCCCTACACTTCTTTGATGTAAAATTAAAAAACCATGCAAGGTAGTTTTTTGCATTCTTAATATCATTTACTCTATGTATGCTGTAACCAAACTTGATCAACAGTTAGTTTTACATTAAGCCAGTCTTGTGCTGGCAAGGGCTCTTGCTCTAGGACAGCCCGTAAGGAGAGCCAGTCAGTTAGTTTGTCCATTTGAGTAAGGTCTAACTCCTCCATAGGGTTTATTCCTTAACCTCGAACCGGCCTGACTTTCACAAAGAAATTTCATTTTCATACCATTATTTATAAACAGCTAAATAAGTTTCTCAATAATAAAATCTTGCCGAAAATTAGGTCTCCAACAGTCCCAAAAATGCCCTTTTATTCGAGTCTTCCTTTTATTCATGATGAGTCCTTTATTACCGGAATTAATTCATTGATACGACAGTATTGTCCTGCCATAAAAAGTCACCTCATTCCCACTAATGCTCTTACCCTACGTTCCCTTTATAAATATAAGGATAGATTGGACCTAGTTCCTAATTGGACGGGTGGGTATCGTTCTCACCTAGCACTCTGCTGGTCCCGCGTTCGATTCTCCGACCGGCCAATGAAGAATTAGAGGAATTTATTTCTGGTGATAGAAATTAATTTCTCGTTATAATGTTTTGGATCCCGCAATAGCTGTAGGTCCCGTTGCTAGGTAACCAATTGGTTCTTAGCCGCGTAAAATAAATCTAATCCTTTCAGACCCAATCTTAGAGAGCTGTTAATCAGCTCAGTGGTCTGGTTAAACTAAAAAGGTATACTTAACGTTTTTTTTGATGACATCGAATGCGGTGTATTTATTTTCTTGCCCCCTGATGTAGTCGGGAAATATGTCGGTGTCTCTCGTAGGTTAGTGAAAGTCCGCATCGATTGTCACAGAGGTGTTAGCTATCGTAAAGGGGTCCAGCTGTCGAATCCAGAGTTTTCAATATTGGACAGCATGCTAAAAAATGCAAAATAAATATTGAATACAATCAATTTAAAATTTTGTCGAGGGCTCGGTCTCCTCAGCAGCTGGCAATCCTCGAGCCTCTTTGCATAAAAAACAGGTAGTCCCAAAGTTAAACAACCAAACTGCCTCTACCCTCTTTTCTTAGCTTAAGTTTACCCTGGACTATTAGCGTTTCTCCTTGAATGTCACTCTTATCATTTCTTTCCACTTGGATGGTAATACCTTCCTCCTGGCATTTTAAACTGAATATTTTGTATTTGTTTTTAGCATACTACTGTTTTTAGTCCGAGTCTTCTATGATTTTTAATGTATTTTTTACATCTTTGATAATGAGGCTAGCTTTGAAACAAAAAGCAATAAAAACCATGCAGATGCCTGAGTTGTCTTCCCCAAGTTACTTGTGGCTATATATATATATATATATATATATATATATATATATATACTATATATATATATATATATATATATATATATGAATATACATATACACACAAGATCACTATTTTGTTGTGGCGTTTTACAGTATCTCCGCTAAGAATTGTACTAATAATGTTTATAGAGCTCTTCATGTTTCAAGATGTGGAATGAACCCTTAGCAAGCCTACTTCAGCGACGCTAATGTGGACATAAATTCAATTTTGATGTAAATCAATTAAGAGGTAACATGTACCAGTTCTTTCTTCGTGTTTGTCTATTTTCTTACAGCTGGCATTTTTTTGCTGGAAATTTTTGTAAAGCTAGAAAGACCCACCTGGCCTGACAGTTCATTGGTACGTGTGCTCATGCTGAGTGTTATCAAATTTTTACCACACCGCGGATTTAAAGCAAATGAAGCCTTTATATTTTTATCGAAATTCACGCTACTCGTAGACCCATCTCTTGAGAACTGCTCTTGCTGAAGGAATTTCTATCATTTTCAATAAATCGTTTTCATACTAGGATATAATGATGGTCAGTTTAGTGCTGAATAATAAACCATTGAGCTATGTTAAGAAAGGTAAAGTCTATAGAGAGTTAAAAAGGTCAAGATGATGAGTTTACCCGTTAGTAAAAAGCAAAAGTCTATCCTTTGCCAAATGAAATACCTTTGCCATGACAGTTCATTGGCACGCTTGGAACACGCATAATTTTTTCCAAATATTATAAACTTCATTTATTTACAATCATGAACAATTAAATTTTATTTATAACCGCTCTTCACGTAACCATAAGGTAAATCTGTATTGGAGAATTTTCTGATCGTTAAGGGGAACTTACCTTTCACGTAAAGATACTCATTATTTTATAATTCGTGGGGGACACGTATCAGCTGTAAATTTTCAGCTAACTCCAGCTGATCCGTAAAATTGAGCCATCAAGATTATAAAGAGTCTCTTGAGATGTCGCGAGTTTACCCTCCCAGCGGGAAATTTGTTATATAAAATTGACAATTAAAACCTCCCAATAGAGATAAGTGGCACGCTTTTGGTGCACGCAAAAGCTTGTTATTTTATGTTTGAGTCGTTTTAAAAAATACAAAAAAAAAAGCTAAAAATGTCGCTAAAATATAAGGTCAAGATGTCGTAAACGTTAGATAACCGTACTAGGGGAAATTATATTATTAGAAATGAATGGAATCGTATTTTCGAACTTTCCTGTGATAAATTCAGCTGAATGCCTGTTGTATTTTAAACATGACCATCAAAACAGGCATTTCCAAATTGCCGAGATGTCGTGATTGTTGCTTACCTGACTCAGGAACTGAAAGTTCTTTATTTTGGCTCTATTTCAGATACTGCAGAGGAAATGACAGTTCATTATTTACGCTTCACGCATATTTATGAAATTTTTTACCAATATATTTATTTAATCGGAAGTTTTGTAAACTTCGTTTAAATCGAAATGCTGTTTTTGGTCCCATTCTAAAGCTGTATCTAAAAAATTGTAGCAAAAAGGGGAATTCAAAATAAGTTAGCCAATGAATTAAACTTTTGTACTTAACCGCAAAAGCCTATTCAGCTTGAAAATAATAATTTAATGGGGTATGTCATTGAGCCATCAAAGAGATAATTGCCCTTTCATTGTCGTATGGTTCATTTCCATTCATAGCGAAGAATAACACTCTTATTTTTAATGACCCACCTTGACTACATGTATAGATTAAAACTTGTTCCAACACTATATCTCTAATAATTAAATTCTTTCTTAAATCGGAACTTTCATTTACAATCATGATAGACAAACGATCCTTTTGTCATTTAAATTCACGCTTTTACCCTCGTTTATTAATATATAGAGAATTGATGAACTTCAATACGTAATATCATATATTTTTGATAAACTGAATTGAATCGTGTACACCTACTGTACTAAATTTTTCAGCCGTCATTCTTGAAACACGGACAAACTAATAAGTCTTTTGCCTAAATAATGTTATACTGATGTCATTCTTACTGAGCGAAAGTGATTCACTCCCCTATAATCCCTGCTTCAGTTCATTGGTACGTGGTAACAGCCAGGAGGTAGCCCCGAATGTATTTTAGAGACTCGATTTATATGTTACATGACATGTCTAAGTGATTTAGTCATTTGAATGGGTACCTTTATGAAGTCACTGCTATCATTAACTTTTAGATTTGAGACATTGGAAAATGTTTTGACGCCAGTGTTAATTAGCCCTGGCCAGTAATTTATTTCATATTTCGGAAATAGACGAAGGGGCGTGAAATTCATAGAAAATGTGCAAAAATATATGACGCCATCATTCAACGCCTGCATGCAAGCGTCCTCTGTCGGTGCACAGACCGTAATTGCGTAGCTATGTTTATTTTACTGGCACCGTTGACATTATCATTGTAATTATTCATCCATGATTGTTATTGTTATTACTTCCTTGATCGTTGTTGGGTGCAATATGATGTCATCATTTCTCTGTTATTACTTGCTGAAACAACATTGAAAGGATTAGTAGTATTTATGATTATTGCTCCACCAAAAAACAGCAGAACGAAAAAAAATTTTTATTCTGAAGAAACTTCCCCATACAGTATTATCTTTGCGGCAGGTATTACAGGAGCTGACTTCGTTGAAAAATACTTCATATTACAGAAATACAGTACTTCAAAGCATTAATCAAAGAGAACAAAATAATTTTGTTATAAAAGGACTTTATAATTAATTATTACTTTATTTAGAAAAATAATAGCGGAGACATTTCGTATGGCTTAAAACAGTCAAATATTGGGGAGCCAAAACAAACTCAATACGAAGGCATTCACACGAGATGAAATTCCTGTAACATATGAATTAACTATTGAGGGGTTTTGCCAGCCGATCGAGTAGGGATGATGATGTATTCCTTGTCGTGTGAGAATTCTGTGCCATCAAGAGAGGTTGGGATTTTTCCGAGATGTCGAAGGGAGAACCAGCCGAAGCGAAAGTGTTTAGCTGTCGGCTACACCCCAACTCTTGATTTTCAATTCTTTATATCAACAACTGTACAATGAAACATAATTACTATTTTTGATGTCTGTCGAATGATACTTTTCCCTTGGATACAGTGTGGTGGTTAAGATTCTGCAATGCTAAAAAAAGCAATAAGGTTATTTTTTCTTCTAGCAATAAGCAAGAATGCACGTTCGATATTACACAAGAGCTCTGTTCCAAACGCAAGTGATTCATGGCATATCCTGAAGAGATGCCATACCCCCGCCACGAATCAGGTGAAAACAGATGGGATTCGATTATTTGATAGCCGGAAGGCTAATGGTTTACGTCAACTGGAGTTCAAATATCACAGGTTATTAAGATTTCTGGAAATTTTTCATCACTTATATAAATTTTTGTACTCGGAACGGAGATTCGGTACCTGTTTACCTGCATTTTACTCATGATTGTATAGAAATCAGTACGTGTCAAAATTTCTTAACAAGAGTTGGGGTAGAAAAGGACCAGTTAACTGTCTGGCGGATAAGCCATTGTCGAGGCTAGTACACAAAATACTGGTAAACAGTACGAAATCTCGCAAAATACTTATACCTCCATGTTGGCTCAAATGGTTTACGCTGGTCAGTCGCTGAAAATAATGTTTCGCGGGTTCTGTCCTGTTTAAAAGATTTATCACTTTCTAAATTTCTTCACAGATATAAGCCTGTAGCAAGGCGTGAGTAACGAGGCTTCGTCTACAAAGCTTCTATTGTTATAAATCACGTTGTTATTGATTAAGCTGGCCTTATGCATTCAATGAACTGTCTCTTAACTCATAGGGTCATTGTCCGTAAACTTTATTCACACAACAAACAGACAGGTCAAGAGACTCTTGCTCTTTGATGGAAATGGTTTACCTGAACTGGAGTCAACAAAACGGTTGTCAGGGTTCGTGTCCCCTGTGTTTGTTGGATTTATCACTTTATGCATAAATCAATACCGACAATTCAAACGGAGATGATACATATAGCTGGAATGCTGAGATTGTAATTTGGTTGATTGTATATAAATCACGAAAATTTCATTTAATATAACAATAATATGAATGAGAATATATGTACAAGGATATATGACATCTGCTATATATATATACACATATGTGGACCACACAGCAAGCCCACTATTTTGTTGTATGCCTACAGTTGTAGGTCTGTCTGGGAACGGATGCTGGATAATGTTTTAAGAGACCCACTTGTTTCAAAGATGTGGAATGGCATTTAGTAAGCAGCACTTCTTCTCTGGATGACACATAAATTCAATTTTTGAGGTAAATGATAGTTAAGAGTAACATGTACCAGTTCTACCCATATGTTTTGTCATATTTTGCAGCTGTGCAGTTCGTTGGAAACGTTTGTAAATGCTGAAAGCAGTGTCTTGGCCGTGTCGATTCTAATGGAAGTGTGCTCGGATGAGTATGTTGGGCTAATACTGGCTGATAAAGATGTCTGTGCCAATTTTTTGGTGTAGTTGGCCATAAAGGGCTTCTGATAGGAGATACGTTGAGTACTGCGTGTGTGTAGCATTCCTCTGATCCATTTTCCCAAGGTAACTATTTTTTCATCACTAGGATATATCTGGTAAATTATGCTTTAATAACGTTATCGCCTTGTTAATGAAACAAAGCTTCTGGGTTGTAGGTCAAGCTGATGTGTATTCTCTAAGTCCCCAAAAGTCTGTCTTTGCCAGGGCAAATATTTGCCATAAGTAAGTATTAAGTTTATACCTATAACTTTTGATTATTGTAAACTCTGGTTAACTGTCCCATCCACTAGGTCTCATTTAAATTTTAGTTTATAACCGCATTGGTGTAAATGCATAAGGAAACCTGGTATTTCTTATGATTTTGAATGGGAGGTGGGTAACGAACTTACTATGTCAAATGGATAAGTCGGTGGTATTTGTATAACTCTCTATTCCAGGTATGCTCTACATGCCTAGGTATGATTTGAAAATAACAAATTATAAAAGGACATTCTCGTCCCTGAAGTTTACCTCCTTTTCATTCCCCACTAATTTGTTATATAAAAATTGCCAGCCCAAAAATAAGGTAATACATTGTAAATGAGGTTTGAAAAGCCTTTTTCTGAGCCTTGACAGGTAGGGGTGGCGTTATTGAGTCGTTTCAAAAAAAAAAAAAAAGGAAAGTCTCCAAAATTGATTGGTCAAGATGCTCCATGTACAGACGTTGTTGTCCAACGGTCACTGTAGCCCAAATCATCTTTTAGCTCTGCCATTTGGATAGTATTATCCCGAGCTGGATTTCCTGTTGATGCAATTTCTTGAATGCCTGTTGTAGTGTTTGCTGACCCTTCAAAAACAAGGCATTGATGGTGCAGGAGTGTTCAGCTATTGCTGATCCTGACACTGTTGTCATGCTACCAAGCATCTTGGCTGCTATTTGTGAGAGGAAATGTACAGACCAATATTTTGGCCCATTTGTATGAAGAAACTGCTTAGCAACACTTTCATTTTGCTGATGTTAAACTTCTTGCTGAAGAATGCTGTTTTTGGCCATTCTAAAAGCTGGGTCACCAGTACCAAGCCCATCACTGGGAAATTAAAATAAGAAGTCAAACAAAAATTTTGGGAGTTAACCGAAAAGAATAATCGCGAAAATAATTCTTGTTTTGTTGAAATATGTCGCTATCTTAAACTTCTGACCAACAGGAATAATTTTCCTTCATTGCGTATATGGTTCATTTGATTTTAGCAATATTTAGAATAAATCTTTAATTTTTAATGTTCGTCCTGAAAATTCTTGTATAGATTAAAACTTGTTCCATCACTTTTGGATAATAATTAATTTTTCACTTTCTCGGTAACGGTTTAATTTACTGGGCTATGTTGATGACAAAGGATCCATTTTGTCTTTATTCATTTTTTTTTCCCTGGTTTATTACGAGTATGTTTTCTTTGATATCTGCAGCACCCTTTTGACAAACTGAATATGAGATACCATTGTACACCTGGGGCTAAATAAGATTTTGCCGTCATTCTTGGACGAACACGGACTAACTAATAACTTTTCCTAACAACAATGTTATAGCGATGTCATTCTTACTGCAGAGTTGCCCCACATTCTGATAATCCCTAAGCTGTAGTAAGAAACGTGGGTAACAGGCAGGGTAGCCAATGTCTTTTTAGAGACTCAGATAACTTGAGTAACTTTGACATGTCTGTTTGATTTAGATCATTTGAATGTTCATTTGGTTGAAATACTGCTATCATTAACTTTAGATTTGAGACATTGAAAATGTTTTGACGTTTGTGCTGCCATTAGCCCTGGCCAGCAATTTATTTCATATTTCGTTGAAATAGACCAAGGGGCGTGAAATTCTATGGAAAATGTGCGAAATATATGACGCTATCATTCAACGCCCGCTTCAGCGTCACTTGTCGGTAATAGACCGTAATTGCTCTGGGGCTTATTTTACTGGCACCGTTGACATTATCATTGTAATGGTTCATCCATGATTGTTATTGTTATTACTGGTTTGATCGTTGTTGCGTCATATGATGTCATCATTTAAAGACCTCTGTTATTATTTGCTGAAACAACATTGAAAGGATTAGTAGTATTTATGATTATTGCTCCACCAAAAACAGCAGAACGAAAAATTTTTATTCTGGAAGAAACTTCCCATACAGTATTATCTTTGATGCAATGTATTACAGGAGCTGACTTCCTTGAAAAAATACTTCATATTACAGAAATACAGCATCTTCAAAGCATTAAAGAGAACAAAATAATTTTGTTATAAAAGGACTTTATAATCAATTATTACTTTATTTAGAAAAATAATAGTGAGACATTTCATGGCTTAAAACAGTCAAATATTGGGCTGCCAAACAAACTCAATACGAAGGCATTCAACGAGATGAAATTCCTGGGTAACATATGAATTAACAATTGAGGGACCCCAGCTTTCGAGTAGGGATGGATGATGTATTGGTCGACTGGAGAATTCTCTTAAGGGATGTTGATCTTTTTCCCGAGAGAGAGAAAGGAGCAGATGAAGGGTCTTGCATGTTTTCAGCTACATCCCAACTTAATTTTTAATTCTTTATATCAACAACTGTACAATGAAACATAATTACTATTTTTGATGTCTGTCGAATGATACTTTTCCCTTGATGGATACAGTGTTGGGTAGATGCAATGCTTGTGGAAAGTAATAAGGTTATTTTTCTTCTAGCAATAAGAAGAATCCGTGTTGATATCAGCTGAGATCTGTGTGCTGCTGATTCCATGGGTCCTGAAGAGCTCCACCCAGAACGAATCAGGTGATCAGATGGGATTCGATTATTTGATAGCCGGAAGGTAATGGATAACCAGAAGGAATTCGATATCACAGATTATTAAGATTTCTGGAAAGGTTTTCATACCCAGAAGTGTTTTTGTACTCGGAACAGATTCGGTATCTGTTTACCTGCATGTTACTCATCAGATAGAACGCAGTACGAGTCATTCTTAGCTTATTTGGGGTAGAATAGGACCAGTTACACAGCTGAAATAAAGGTGAACGTGCGCTTAAAATACTGAAAGAAAAGAGAAATAGTAAAATAGAATAGTTCCATGTTGGCAGACAACTGCGCCTCCGCTGGTCGGAAAACAGCAGGTAAATAATACACTTCTGTATTCTGTCCCTGTTTAAAAGATCCAGGGTTTTTCCTAAATCACAGATATAAGCCTGTAGCAAAGGCGTGAGTAACAGGCTTCGTCTGCAAACTTACTAATTTATTCACGTTGTTATTGATTAAGCTGGCCTTATGCCAGCACTGGCTCTTGCTCATAGGGCAGTCCGTAAATTTATTCACACAACAAACAGACAGGTCAAAAGCTCTTGCTAGTGGAAATGCAGTGCCTGACACTAGGCGAACAAAACAGAGGTCAGAGTACAATCAGCTGTGTTTGTTGGAGGATGGAAAGATGCACATAAATCAATATACAATACACAAACGAAATTATGATACATATAGCTGGAATGCTGAGATTGTAATGGTTGCGCTAAGAATGATACATTTAATATAACAATAATATGAATGAGAATATATGTACAAAGGATGCGTGACATCTGCTGTGTTTCTTGGACGGTGTGTGGAACCACCAGCCACCCCCCCCCCTTGTAGAGGCCTACAGTTGTAGGTCTGTCTGGGAGGGATGCTGGATTTAGGCAGTTGATGGAGACCCACTTAGTTCTGCCATCCACTGTCATTTGGTAAGCTTTGTTTCTTCTCTGGATGACTCAGTATGGTCTCGAGTAGGCAGGGGAGAGGGGGGCTTCGTTGTGCATCTACCCATATGAACGCATATTTTGCATTGTGCAGTTCGTTGGGGACGTACACTTCTCTGGCCATGTGGTAAGTTGTCTTGGCCGGCATTATTCGTTCTAATGCTTTGCGGGTGTCGGATGGGGATGTTGGGCTAATTGGCTGTTGAAAGATGTCTGCCGGCAATGTTAACGATTGGCCATAAAGGGCTTCTGCTGGAGATACGTTGAATGCTGCGTGTGGTGACATTCTCAGGCCCAGTAAGTCCCAAGGTAACTCCTTTCTCCAGCTCCCACCTTGAAATCTAGTGGTGAGGTATGCTTTCAACAACCGGTGTAGCCTTTCGATGATGCTGTTAGCTTTGGCTGAAAATATCGTGTGTATTCTCTGTCCCCAAACCGTCTCAAGTAGGGCATTCCATAAGGCAGAAGTGAAGTTTGCACCCCTGTCACTCGTGATTATCTGTGGAACTCTGTCTGCTGACCCATCCGAGAGAGCTCTCACGCAACTTTACAGTGTCTGGTGCCGCACTGGTATTGCTTCGGGCCACCTGGTATTTCTGTCGATGATGGTGAATGGGAGGTGGGTAGAGGTCCCAGTATGTCGACATGGATGTGGGCAAGTCGGTGGTATGTTGTATGGAACTCTCCTATTCCGCACTCTACATGCCTTGTTATTTTTGATGTCTGATACGGAGGACATTCTCTCGTCTAGTTTTTTATGTCCTTTTTCATTCCCCACTAGATGTACTGCTCTGCTAAAATTTGGGCAGTTGCCCGGCCTGATGGGTGGGACAGGTTGTGGATGAGGTTGAAAGCCTTTTTTCTGAGGCCTTCTGACAGGTAGGGGTGAAGGCGTCCCATACTTATTTCATAGGTGATGGTCGTCTCTCCATTGTTGATTGGCAGGTCGCTCCATGTACGGGCGATGTTGTCCCACCGCAGTCACTGTATGTCCACGTCATCTCTTTGCAGCTCTGCCATTTTGGGATAGGCTATCCCGAGCTGGATGGTGTTGATGCAATTTCTTGAAAGTGCATCTGTCATGGTGTTAGCTAAACCCTTCAAATACTTGATGGTGCAGGAGTGTTCAGCTATTGCTGATAGGTGACACTGTTGTCATGCTAACCATGCATCTGCTGTCTTTGTGAAGGTGTGCACCGAGGATTGTTGGCCCATTTGTATGACGAACTGCCATGGAGTACTTTCATTTCGCTGATGTTAACTTCTTGCTGAAGAATGCCAACAGTTGACGGCCATCATCTGTGTCCTGTACCAGTACCAAGCCCATCACCGGGCTACTCGCTTCAGTTGTCAAAGTGAGGGACCTATGGGGTAGAGGAAAGATTAATGTGGCTGCAGAGGTTATTGCTTGTTTTGTTGAAAGAAATGCATTATCTTGAACTTCTGACCAACTTAATTTTTTAGGTTTTCCTTGTAAACGTATAGATTGGGCTCATGATTTTAGCAATATTTGGGATAAATCTATGATAATAGTTGATTAGTCCTGAAAATTCTTGTACTGCTTTAATTGTCGTTGGTTTTTGGAAGTCAATAATTGCTTTTACTTTCTCTGGGAGGGGTTTAATGCCGTCTGGGCTTATTTGATGTCCCAGGAATTCCACCATTTTCTTTGGCCATTTGCACCTGTCTTCCCTTACCACGAGTCCATTTTCTTTAAGTATCTGCAGCACCCTTTTGATGTTTTTAAGATGTTGCTCGAGGTTGGGGCTAAATATGAGAATGTTGTCAACGTAGACCACGCAGAAGGGAAGGTCGCCCAGCAGTTCGTCCATAAGTCTTTGGAGGGTTGCCCCCACATTCTGAAGGTTGAAACAGCTGTAGTTGAACGTGTAGGTACCAAAGGGGGTGATGATCAAGGTCTTTTCTATGTCTTCCTTCACTACTGGAACTTGGAAGTATCCCTTCAGCAGATCTGTTTTGGTGAAGATCTTTGCTCTGTTCATTTGGTTGGTTATATCTGCTATGTTCGGCATTGGGTATCTATCTGGTTTTGTTTTGATGTTTAGCCGCCATTAGTCTCCAGTCTCCGCAAGGGTACCATGTTCCGTCGGATTTCAGTACCATGTGGAGGGGGGATTTCCATGGGCTGAGGGCTTCTTGTCATATTCCTTTATTCTCTGCTTCTCTGAACACTTGTTTGGCGTAGGCGAGTTTCTCTGGGGCTAACTTTCTGAAGCACGCATGGACTGGGGGGCCTTCCATTTCTATATGGTGCTGGATGTTGTGTTTTGCTGGTTTGGTTAAGTCATGCTGCAGGTCGTCTTTAAAGACCTCTTGGTAGTCTTGTAAAAGTCGGCGTATCTCTAGTGGCATGGTAACTGCAGCGATGGGGCCTGTTTGTCATCTCTGCTGTTGTGGTGATGAGGAGATGATACTGGGACTGTTTTTGGGTCAGTTGTTTTGATGCAGTGTCCACTAGCAGGTCTGCTCCTAAAAGTGCCTTGATTAAGGTCCAACTGTAGTCTTTCACAATGTATTTCACATTCATATTTTGTTTCCCATACATTTTGAGTGGGGCTCCACCTGCGGTGGATACGTGGAGGTTGGTGGGTAGATTGGGGTTGAGTTGTTCGTGTGGGCTGGCTGGCACAAGTGATTTGCATGCCCTGGTGTTAACGAGGAATTTTGGGGTTCGACCTTTCGTCCTTGACAAAGAAATGTGGAGCCCTTGCTTTCGTATTTGGAAGGAAGACAGTGGTAAGGAGGCGCAGCTTCTCTTACGAGGCAACGAGTCTGCTCACCGCTGATGTTTAGTTGTTTGGGTCGCAGATGCAACCCTCTTGCATGTTTTTTTAAACAGGCAGCCTTTGTTACATTTGTGTGCCTTTTTTTCCTAATTTCCAGTGGAAAAAGCACATTCCCTCTGGTGGTTCGTCTTTCTACTGTCTGGTCTTCCCCTTGATGAATCGTTTTGGGTAGCTCTGCTTGTGGATGGGGGCGGCCAGTCCCTCTGGGTCGCTTTTGGATTCCGTGTTGGTCAACTGCTGGGACTGTTGTGCTGCTGCTGCTATGGGTGGCTGGGTGAGCTCCGCAGTCTTGTTGGCCATGTGTACTGTGTCGACCAATTCTAGGAATTCTTCGATGGGTATGGTCGAGGCATTGGGCATGGCCACCACTGTTTAGGGGGCCAGTTTTGTGAGGAGGACCTCTCTCACAAGGTCAAGGTTGACTCGCATTGGCCATCTGTGGTGGGTAGCGTTGTGAGCCGCTGCAATATCTGGCCACTCGTCTCCTATGGCTACCCCCACGTTGTTCAGGAATCTCTTGGCTCTTAGGGCGGGTGGCATGTAGAAGGATGACTTTAGCTGATCCTGCATTGATTCATAGGTGAAGAGGTTTGCAATTCTGCGACTTGCTTCGAAAACGTCGTCTGGCAGGAATTCGAGGACAGCGTCTACTTTGCTGGATGAGGAGGTGATTTTCTTCGATCAGAAGATTGTCCCCACCCTGAAGAACCAAGCTTCTGGGTTGTGGAGCGTGAATGTTGGTAGATATATGGAGGTGGCGGTGACGGTGTCGTTGGAGAGGCTGGCATCATTGGGGCTGGCTGGGCTGGACCCACTAATTTACTCAAACAACAAACAGGTAGGTCAAAAGCTCTTGCGAGCAGAAACATAGTGCCTGACGTGAGCGAACAAAAAGAGGTCAGAGTACAACCCACTGTGTTTTTGAAGGATGGAAAGATGAACATAAATCAATATATAAGACACAAATGAAGTTATGATACATATAGCTGAAATGCTGAGATTGGGATTGTAATGGTTGCACTAAGAATGATACATTTAATTAACATAACAATAATATGAATGAGAATATATGTACAAAGAATGTGTGACATCTGCTGCGCACTTGGCGCTCAGAGATGCTCGTTGTGAGGAGATTAGCTGGCCAGGTGAGATGGTCCTTGTGTGGTTCTATGTGGGACCCTAAAAGCTGATTGATAGTTTGATATTCTTGTTCTCCTCTTGAAATTGTCTAATTAGAAAAAGCTATTAATCCGTTTCTCTCTCTCTCTCTCTCTCTGTCTCTCTCTGTCTTTTGCGACAGTTGTTTGGTTTCATCAGATATATTTCATTTGACGTGAAAGCTATCCTCTCTCTCTCTCTCTCTCTCTCTCTCTCTCTCTCTCTCTCTCTCTCTCTCTCTCTCTCTCTCTCTCTCTCTCTCTCGTTTTGCCTTCCTCAGTCTCCGCATTGAAGCAGAGTATCTACATTTCCTGGCATGGTGTAACAAACAACTCATTCAGAAACAATATGGAGCTCTGCCTGTTAGAAATACATTCACAAAATATTGTTTTTTTCAAACCAATCATCTGTCACGTATTCGCACCGCCCAAATGCCTTGAAACTATCCTTTTCCTTCCCGCAGATTCTATTGACTTATACTGCTATCTTTCTGTGGGTTTGGGGGAGGGGGGGCGGCGCCAGTTGGGGGTTGCTTAGTATTCCCGAAGTATTCCGGTGGTAGACGGATATGATGGATGGTGACGGATGTCGCTGAAATGGATGGCTGGCCGTTTATTTGTGCGGATGATATTGGGTGCTCAGATGGACGTTATGAGGTGTCGAAATGGGCAATATTGGGTTTCAGATCGGATCCTGAGTGAAACTTAAAGAGATTGATGGCTTGGTTACGAATCTCTCTCTCTCTCTCTCTCTCTCTCTCTCTCTCTCTCTCTCTCTCTCTCTCTCTCTCTGTTAAACAGGCACCGCTAAAGATTTTGATTCATATACAATACTTGATCAAAATTTTTGTATAATTATCTGAGCAAAAGAGAGGGGGAAGTTTATTACCAGTAAATGGCGTCATCAAAATCGTTGTTATCGTTCTCCCAAGGGATTGTTCTTTCCCCTTTGTAGAATTTGTGTTAGCGGGTGCTTAAGTAATTTTTTGAATTCATGTTCTCCTTTATCCGAGATGATAAAAGCTTCCAGTATTAATGAATTTTTTTGTGATGGTCCCATAATTTTTTTTAATGATTTCCTCATCCAATAAAAATTCTTTAGGGGAACAAAGCTGATGCGCCAATAAAATACAGACAAACTCGGGGATTCAGGTCCGAACAAGGACCTTGACTTGAAAACTGACAAACTTTATTTTGAAAGGACCCTCAAAGTTTCCACTTAAAGGATTAAGAACTAAGGAGAGTCCTACTTTTCTTGCACGCCATTCATGAAGATAAAAAAGATTGATAAACGTTATGTAACATAAAGTAATTTAGCAAATTAGATGAGTAACTTTCAGTTAGCTTCAGCACCAACATACGCAGTATAAATATTCTCTCATGTAAATTGAATACTGAATGAAAAGTGGATGGCGAACTCAACAGCCTTCAACAAGTTACGCAAATTTGAAAGGCTTCAAGGATATACTTTATTTCTAACCCAGGTGTACCTCTCTCTCTTTTACCATACCTAGTTATTCAGTTAGCGTGAATATTCTTCACAAACTGAAGACCAACCTGTTACACACACACACATATGTATATATGTATATATATATACATATATATTTATTTATATATACATATATATATGTATATATATACATACATACATACATACATATATATATGTGTGTATATATATATATATATATATATATATATATATATATATATATATATATATATATATATATATATATATATATATATATATATATATATATATAAAAAGCACACATAAGGTAGGATGGGTGAGACTGAAATCTGCAGGTATTCTGTCAGCCTTGGAAGAAAAGTTTTGTCTTCAATAGATTTCACCATTAGAAGATTATAAATTCGTTAGTTGAAATAAACGTTACATATATGTACACACATACACACACACACATATATATATATATATATATATATATATATATATATATATATATGAATTGTATATATATATATATATATATATATATATATATATATATATATATATATATATATATATATATATATGAATTATTTGTGTGCATATGCAAAGATGTATATATGTATGCACACATGTACATTACATATATATATATATATATATATATATATATATTACCCTGTGTGTTCAACTGTATATTTTGAATGATGAAGAAGCTAGGATAGGCAAACCGAGGTTGGCTCGCTCACTGCAAGAAAGTAAAAAGCACTAATGGATTTCCCTTGTTAATTGCTGTCAATAAATCTCTCTGAACAGGAACAGTTAGGATACTTAGGAAATATTGGGAAAATCTGTCAGTTCACATTTTAGAAGAGAAAGGCCTAAATTGGCCAACTTTCGAGACGAAGTTCCTAAGCCATCCCAAAGCAGCAACAGTCTTCAAGCACTGGCGAGGAGTATGGACTCAGACGGGGGATCAAGAATGTATTAGAGAAGGACGTGCTGTCAGATCAACTTAGTGAAGGAAGCGTCCATTTGAGAGAATAAAACGGAAAGCAAACGGACCCAACCCACTTTCAGAAACTTGACGCATCAAGCAGATCAGCAGAAACGTCATGTGATTTCTTTCTGTATTTGTCTCTCTTGTTTGCTTGCCTCATCTCTTTAATTTACTTAGCTGAGGCAGTCTTTCCACAGTTCGATTTCCTTTGTCTTTTTTTTTTTTTTTTTTTTGGGGGTTTTATGATTTTTATGAAATTGTCTGTGCAGTATTTTCTGTTTAGCTAGATTTGATTTCGACATGACATCACTTTTTTTTCTCAGATTATATTTTCGTGGCTCAAATTTATCATCGCATGATTTGGTCATTTATCTAGCGCCAAATATTCTTTATTGCTAAATTTTGTGATAGCCGTTGAAATGTATCTAATTCACACAGCTTAATCCAAGTTTATTATCTTGCCTACCTTTTGATAGAGTCGCAGTTTTGTTGTTTGTTGCTATAGTTTTGCTGGATGACAGTTAGAGTTTTGGTTGTTTTCAGCTTCTCTTAAGTTTCTGGTTTCCAAAAATTAGAATGAACCAGGGAGAAGACTTTCCCCAAACAGTATTGGATCTTTTTCCCTTTAGCCCCGTTGCAGTGTCCAATAACTTTGCCAAAGAAACGGAAACTGAATACCCTTATCGAGTAGGCCTTAGCGTATGGGCAAAAACGATGAAGCACAACATTTGGAAAAAGGGTGCCCAATAATATTGAAGAAAGTGCCTTGCCTTTTGAAAGAGAGAGGCAGGCTGCGTTTTGTGACTTATTTTAGTTTTGTAACTGATTTAGGTGTAAGCTTTCACCATTCTTTTGTGTAATTCTCATGAAATTAGGTTAAAACGCCTTCATCCTCGCCACCTTTATTTCTTTGCTGTAAATTTGTCTGTTTTTCTTTTTAGCAGTGCTGTGTGATTAAATTCTCACAGAAAGTAAATTAACTAGAAATACATGTTGTTCAGGGCTACGAGTGGTGGCTTAGTTTCTCTTTAATTCTCTTTTTTCTAGATCCATTTTTGGTATTCTACTTTACTTGGTGCTTTAAGTTATTTGAGAGAGAACGTTTATCGGCTGTACTTGTACTCTCGATAAGAAATATTAAATGGAAAGGAAGCCCCCATAAATAAAATTAATATCTCAGTTCTAGGAACTATTGTCTGTGTCTCTACAGATGAGGGTTCTACTCTTGGATCGTCTTTTTCTACAAGAATTTCTATTGCTTAATGCTCAAGCACGTACAAGCACACTCAACCATATATACTCCCGCACGAACATAAGTGGGATCTACAAGACGTCCATTGAAAGTCCGTGTCTTAGCCATCGGGGCGTTAGTTACACGAAGAGTTGCAGATTGTCCAGTACTGAATGATCTAACATATGTAATTACTCTTCAGTCTTTAAGACGCATATTGATATAAAAGCCATCAAAATAATAGCTACAACCCAGCATAAGGACGAACTTACAACTTAAGACTCTTATTCTCGTAAAAACACTCATCCCGTCGTTCAGTACCCAGACCTCTTCCACACACCTTTTCATTGCTTAACTTTTCTGCTGTTTTGTTTAATTCTTGCATATTTTACTTTTTTTATGTAATTCACGTTTTAACCTCGTGTTGAGTAGGTCTTAGGCTTCCAAGTTTTTGTGGACAATTTTTATTGCGATTGTGATTTTTTAATTTTCGTATATTGCGTCATTGCAGCCTTGATGATGCAATGGATATTGCGAAACGCTGTCAGCTACATTAAACGATGTAAATTGTGGGAGGGCCTTTCCTTCTACCCTTGGTATCACTATATATACATACATATATACATACATACATACGAATGTTAGTTGGTAGCGGTGGAGGAAGCCACGTTGTTACCCCAAAGAATGCACAAAATTAAACATGCAACAAAAATCATAAAAATCGTAAGAAAAGTTAAGATTTAGGTAATAAATGGGGAAAGACATTAGTATGGCAAACTAGTGCATTTGAATTAGTAGTGTTAATAGTATATTAAATCATTCAGGCTTTTTAAAACTTTATTTTCAAAAGACCTGAAATGGGTTTTTTAATATCTTGTTTAACACTTTCATTTTTGCACTGGTTATCATGCTGGGAACATTCTTCTCATTTATCTTATCTATGTCTGATTTTTATTGATTTTTTTTTATTTTACCATGTTTAATTTTGTGCATTTCTTTTGGGGTTGGTAACGTGGGAAAACATCTCACCGCTGCCACCAGCTATTATACCCTATTATACAAGGTCAGATAGGTCCTAACCTCCTTCCACGTCTGTTATAAGATCAATCTCATAATCAACTTATATTTCAAAGATACCACTGTAGCAACGGCCAACCTGCGGACTGGGTGAGGCATTCTCTCTCTCTCTCTCTCTCTCTCTCTCTCTCTCTCTCTCTCTCTCTCTCTCTCTCTCTCTCTCTCGTTATCCAAGTCACTAACTGAACGAAGGATGAACAGCAAAACAAGTCTACAAAAATATAGTTTATTCAGTAGCCTAACATGGTAAATAGATTGGAATCAAAATAGGATGAAATGAGAATATCTACATCCCAGAATTGTTAACCCAATTAACCTAGTAAGTAATATAACATAGTGCTATCAACATCCACCAGTTGAGTCTTTACAACAAAGAGTCAAAATAAGTCAGACACAACCGTAGTCTTGATAAGTCACAGTCCCCTCCATTTATATTGACCTCTATTCAATACATCTTACAGGCAGTCACAAAGTCTTCCAGGGAAGCGGATCTGAGTACAAAGGGATCTAATCCTGAAAAATGTCTAACCTGTACTTAAATTGAATTATTCACACCTTCTATGACACGCTCATTCAAGCAAATAAATGAACGCTCTAACCGGAACTTGATGCCCCCTTGTCTCCATGAGAAGCCAGACTGACGCCAGGCCTTTGTCAGCACTGACTCGCTGAATACGTAGGCACTCTTTCCATTTACCTTTGCCCAGAATATCTCAAAAAAACAAAAAAAAAAAAGTGATTAGCTAAAAAAAAAGAAATATAACATATTCTTCCTAAATGTTTCCATGTATGTATGCATATATATATATAATATAATATATATATATATATATATATATATATGTATATAAGTATATATGTATATATTGTATATTACATATATATATGTATATATATATATATATATATAT
Source organism: Macrobrachium rosenbergii (assembly GCF_040412425.1). Classification (NCBI taxonomy): domain Eukaryota; kingdom Metazoa; phylum Arthropoda; class Malacostraca; order Decapoda; family Palaemonidae; genus Macrobrachium; species Macrobrachium rosenbergii. The sequence continues at coordinate 79,015,900 of NC_089743.1, forward strand.
ATATATATATATGCACACATGCAATAATATATGTACACATGCATGTAGTAAAGTTACTGTTTTATATTTAGGCATACTATTTTCTCAATTTAAAATTAGTGGATGCTGCAGGTCAGTCGGTAAAGCAATGTGCTTGAATTTGCAAGCCACATGGCTCATTCCTTGTCTGCTGACCACTGGTCTACCCGATTGTGAATGGCCTGGTTTAGGGACAAGAAAATTGGTATGAGGCTACCAAACCCATCTGCTTAGACTTCATGTGGTAAGTAAAAAAAATATATATATATATACTAGCTAACTAACCCGGCGCTGCCCGGGAGAACTCTGAATGACAGGCTACAGGTAGGGGGAGAGAAGAGGAATGGGGAAGGGGGAGAAATAAAAGGGGGAGGTAGGGAAAGGGGAATGGAATGGGAGGGAAGGGGAAGGGGGAGTGGAGAAGGTAGGTAAAGGAGGAGGGAGGAGGAGGAAAAGAGGGAAGAGGGATGGGGGCGGTGGAATCAGGAAGGGGAGAGGATGAAAGGGTGAGGGGAAGTTAGAGGGTGAGGGAAGGGGAAGGGGAAGTTATGTATCTCTATTAGAAGAGAATAAAAATCATCGCCACTGAACCAAGACAATAAGTAAAAATATTGTTTCTACGATTCGTACAGGTGTGTTTGTGTGTTTATGTGTGTGTGTTGGGTGGGGGGGGTGGACGAAGGCCTGTCTCCCTTTCAACAATAGACGGACCTTTTATCGATTGTGTGAAATGCACTGCACAGCAAAGCGGAGGAGAATCGTGCAAGGATCTGTCTTCAGCAAATTGCACGAATCCATGGTGGCTTCAGCGTACGTGAGTGTACTGCTAACACACTACCGTACTAAACTTCAGAAACTCAAGGAAGAAATGGAAGTGTGATCATTAGACCCAGTATTTGAAATCGAAATGGACTTATTTTTATAGTGTGTGGTTATCTAAATGTTTGTGATTTGTGTGATTATCTAAATGTTTGTGATTTTTTTGTTTCTGTTTGTGTTGACTGTCCAACTGACAGGTTTACTTTTTTCATGTGGACGCTCATCCATCGAAAAATTGTGGTTAAACTGACAGGTAAATCTTATCATGAATACTTGTTCTTAGGTATGTAATGAAGTGTTGTTGGCAAAACGTCCGATAATTATTATTATTCCAAACCTCATTTAAACCGACTTTATAACGAAATACGCCATCATGATGTTACGAAATAGTCGCTAAAATGAATTCTGAAGGTAAAAACGAAGAAGAAACGATCGAATTAGTGAGGATATTCGCATGTGAACAAATAAAGGAAAGGAATACTATCGCACTCTTGCCAGCAGCCACACGACTCTGTATCGTCGGGTTTAGCTGCTATGCATGCACAGATGAGGAAGGTGCTCTTGGACTTTGTTACTACAGAAAGTGAATCTCTACTTAAAGAATTTACCGATATAGATTTTCAGTGTTGATTTTATACAGGTAATTAACAATTATATTAATAAATATCATAAATTATGATCAGAATTCACGAAATTTCTGATAAAAAATTGATGTTATAGGATATTTATTGTTGCAGGTTAATCATACTTTTGACAGCGCCTGGAAGCACACCTGGAGGGATCAGGCAAAAAATTACCATTACCCCATAAAGGAAAACTTGACGGAATTGGTAAAAACGAAAATTTCATACAATTTGTCTGTGTTTGAGTCTGTCACGGGGTAGGTGTTTGATTTTTGAGTTATAACCTTCTTGAAGCCACAAGCATAGCTACATGCCAAATTTCAAATTGCCTGAGTCTGTCAATTTGGTTTGGATTTCTATTCACTTTTATGTATATATATATATATATACATATATATATATATATATATATATATATATATATATATATATATATATATATATATATATGTATATATATTATTTATATTTATAGATATTTATTTATGTATATATACATACATGTATGGTTAAGCCTATAATGGAGCTATGAAAAAGCATTCTGTTTTCTATCCATTTATTAAAATGCCGACGTTTCGTATCGCTTGCAGAACACATATAGACGCCAAGGACCTTAGTATTGTGGGAAGAACATGAAGTATGGAGGAAGTGACCACCCTTGAATCTATAATGATCAAATTGACTGTCCCTACCCCCAATCACCAATCAGCATCAACCCAACTGTTCATTGCATAGTTAGCTCTTGTTTTTAGCATCTGTGTCTGTGCTCCCCGTCTCTCTCTCCCCCTCCTGTTCTGCACTTCTTGTTAGTCTGGTTTACGCTACCATTGTGGGTAGGTGTTTTGCGCTTCTTGCCTCTGCTTTTTTATTTTTTCCCCTTGTTCTGTTTTTTAACCGCTAATATGGTGTAAATAAGTATGTAATGTGTATATATCTTATCTTTTATATGCAAATACTGTTTATTTTAATCGCTATTTCAGCGTGGAAGATGTATCAAGCGATACGAAACGTCGGCATTTTAATAAATGGATAGAAAACAGAATGTTTTTCCATAGCTCCATTATGTCTACTGTCTGAGAGTCTGCTCCTGCCTTAGTATATATGTATATATATTTATATTTGTATTTATATACATCAATATGCTTTATAAACAAATATATATATATATATATATATATATTATATATATATATATATATATATATATATATATATATATATATAGTTATATATTAGCCCAACCCGGCACTGACCAGGATAACTCCTAAAATGACAAACTGATAAACTCTCTCTCTCTCTCTCTCTCTCTCTCTCTCCTCTCCTCTCTCTCTCTCTCTCTCTCTCTTATCTCTCTCTTATTCTCCCTTTCTTTCTTTCTCTCACTCTCTCCTTCTCTGTCTCTCTCCAACACTCCCTGTCTCTTTCCCTCTTTCTTCTCCCTAACACTTCATCTACTCACTCTCTTACTTTCTCTCCCTATCACTCTCTCTCTGTCGCCCCTTTCCCTAACCCCACCCCCTTTGGTGCCATTGATGTCTTAACCCCCACAGTATCTTTTTTCCAGATAGGAAGTTAGGTATGATAAATTCGTAAAGTTTATTTAGTTACTAAGTCTACGGGCATAACCAGCCCTGTATCCTGGGCAGAACCAGCCCTGTTTCAGGCAAGCCCTTTCCACCCCCACCCCCATTGGTGCCCTTTGGTGCTAGTGATGTCTTACCCCCACAGTGCTGATTTCTAGATAGTAGGTCAAATGTATACCAAGTTTGATTGAAATTGCTCAATGCGTTACAGAGTTATGCTGGCACATACCACACACAGACATACTGTATATACAGTATATATATATATGTATATATATATATATATATATATATATATATATATATGTGTGTGTGTGTGTGTATATATATATATATGTACACATATATATTGTAAGGAATTTTAGCACTTTGTTCAGTTGTTTTGTTTGCTGGGACAGTCGGAACTATTGTTTTATGGTTTATTTTTGTGTAGGCGAGGTGACGACTGATAGGCTGTTTCTGACTACAGTTAGTCAGTATTGGGATGGAGACCTGATAAGTCATAAGCAGCATGAAAGACTTCTTTAGTAGAGTCAGTATTGGTATGGAGACCGGATCATCCTAAGCAGCATGGGGGACTTTTGTCGAGTCAGGATGTAACGGCAATACGTTTTCGGAACTCCGGACCTTCAGGTGAAGCATGAGTATGATGTCCAGCAGTGCTAGCTTCATCTCGTGAAGCAGCTTCAACTGTTTTGTTGAGGATCATGGCTCTAGTTGGCAGCTTCGGCTGTGTTGCAGCTTCGTCTGCAGATGTATGTGTAGCTTCGGCTGTGTGCATATTTGCAGGAGGTGATCGCATTTGTATTTCTGCTGTCACGTTTTTGCGGGTGCTGGAGTGTCCTGCACTGTTTGTTGCAGTGGGTTTTCGAACCTAAGGTTTTTCAGTTATTTTTCTGTTAATGTTTATCACACTTGGAAGGATAAAGTTATTGTGTTTTCATGGCTTTATCTCGTATTTATTATGACAAAAATGTTGTAATAATAAACTGTTTGTCATGTTGCCTGTTATTGTTATAATTGTGTAATTTTTACTTTGGTTTTGAGGCCTCTGTAATATAGCAGTAGTTTACGTTAACTGTCAATTTTTGTGATTTTGTAATTGGCTCTGATTTACGGACTCAGTTTTATGTAATTCTTGTTCACCCATTTTTGTGAAAGGTTTTTGTTATTGTACTGCCTCTGTAATGCTGCTTTTCCTTAAACAAATGTTTTGAATGTTCACTTTTGGTTTATCTGTTGATTCAGATTTAAATTATGATGAATTTAAAGTTTGTTAAGGTACTGACTCATCTGTAAAATATATATGAAAACAACTGTAAATTTTTTTGATAATAAATAGCTTTAAGGTCTCCGTTTTGTATTGTTTAGCTCTTTCCTCCTTTGTCCGCCTCAATTGATGCCAGATTTGCCCAGTCCTGATCTTTTTGTTTTTTATTAAAAGAACCTAAAACACAATAGTGGTTCATACCAATTAATATATATATATATATATATATATATATATATATATATATATATATATATATATATATATATATAAATATACATACTATAGATATGTATATAACATATAAGAGAGATATATATATATATATATATATATATAAATATATATATATGTATATATATATATATATATATATATATAAATATATATATATATATATATATATATATATATATATATATATATATATAGAGAGATAGAGAGAGAGAGAGAGATTCATTGTGTGTTTGTGTGGAGTGTCTATGTGTGTGCTTTTTCTCTGGGAAATGGGAAAAAGTTGATTTAATTCCAGCAGCGTCGGTCTTCACTGCTCTTTTATGAGAGCTTTTACTGCTTGAGGTTCGGGTTCTATTTTAGAATGTACGCTGAAAATGTTCAGGAGTTTTTCTCTCCTGTATTTCTTCGCTCGCAAAAAAAAAAAAAAAAAAATATATATATATATGTGTATATATATATGTGTGTATATAGATAGATAGATAGATATAGGTATAGATATAGATATAGATATGATTACCAATTGCGTTACGTTGCTCAGGAAGAGAACTAGTTGTAACTGATCCATATTTTTTGCAAATGAAACCAAAGAAGGATTAATTCAACCGTATTGGATTCTTTGTGAAAATAATTGTTTCTGTAAAATTAAATGGCTTCCCCTACTTTTATAGGATTTTAGTTTTTCATGTAGTTGCCTAAAGAAAAGCCGGAAATATGTAATGTTAAATTTTAGAATATAGGATATACATAATATACTGGTGTAATAAGAGCATATTCACATGCCTGTGAAAGTTGTTTTATTCCCTTGGAAATGATTTTTAAGACATACCTTATTATTTAATTACTGTATTATTTAAAGATAATTTTATAATCTTGAAGTATTTATTTAAATTAACTGAAGTCTTAGTGGCAGGACGTAATCCATCCATAGAAAGTAAGGATGCTTCATAATTAATCGGAGCATTGAGACCACAAATTTATCACTTGGTTTTCAGGGTCCTATATGCCAGTTATCAGAAGGGTCATTGCTATATCTGTATATATATATCAGAGGAGCGTAAGATATATATATGTTTTTATTTTTTCCTTTTGAAGGGGGATTGCACTGAAGTGTTCGGTTGCTAACACCATGCTCTTCCTTCACTCTAGATCTGTCCACAGCTGTTTAGACATGTGTTGTTAGGGCCGAAGAGTAAAATATTAGCCACACATGCACATTAATATAGATGCAAGTGTATGCCTTTGCATGTGTTTTCAGGAGTAAGTGAATGGCTATTGCTGGGTAAAAGTTGGAAAGGTGGAAGTAGCTGGGCATACAAATGAGATGCATTGATTGACTGACAAGACAATGGAAGGTAAAGAAACTCTAAAAAATGAAATTTTGTTCAATATTAAAGATATTTTTAAGAATATAGGGTATAACACTTCGGGATGAGTAAGAGAGGCAGAGTCATGGACTTAAAGAGCAAGAAAGGCATAATTTACGGTCAGATGTGTTTTCACACCCTGGAAATAAAGAGAATCTTTGATAAAAGCAAAATGATGGTTTTGGTTTCAGTTGGATATGCTGAAAGATACGTGAAAACCACTGCAGGTCTTTGATTTGTGTTTTCAGACAAGGTCACTTGTTTTGGACGGCAGATAAAGGGAGGAGGAGAAGATAGTATTTTTATTCTATATCGAAACCAGTAGGGCTAACTAGGGGAAGAGTAATGTGGTTATAAAGAAAGGAGAGGAAGTGGCCACATTAAAAAACTCTGATAAAGGGAAAATACTTGCAACAGACTTAAAGAAAGATTTTGATCGGAAAGGTTTTACATTTGTTAGTGCAAGAGACAACCTGATATTAGTTGAGGTTTAGATAAAGAGGAACAGACTAAAGACAGGCATTTGTGTGCAAGATGATTTAGTTGAGTTTAAGAGAAATCTAAGAGATGAGGTAATGAGTGTTAGAGTGGATGTCGAAAAATAGAATTGGTTGATTATTATTGTAAATGTAAGCCAGTTGAACAGATAATGGGGGGATGAGAGAGGAGTTGAATTACAGGATAGGTGAAGCAAATGGTCGGTACTGAGATGTGTGTAAGTTAACTCGGAATGTAGGAGGGATTGATGAGCCAACTAGGCCTTATGGAAGTGAAGTATGGATAGTAACTGTAATTGTAGGAAAAAACGGTTGTTGAGTCTGTCGAAAAGAAGAGAAATGTATAGGTACGGCGGTGAAGCATAGTGATTAGAGATCTTTTGGTCATGCAGTTGAGAGGGGCTCTATACAGATGAAAATGAAGCCCTGGGAAGACGAGCCAAAGTGCTAACAGGTATGGACGGACCCATAGTTTTATGTTAATATATTAACAAATTTCTTCAGGTTTAGTATATTTTTGGAATTCAAAATAACGAGTTAAGGAAATCATTATGATGTGTGTTCAGAGACTACACATTATGATGGATTCCATTTATATTTTTATTGTTTTTTAATATTTTTCAATGGTAATGGTAAGTTCATTTTGTTTTAATTGATTAGTATCATACGATAATCATTAAACTGACTCGTCATTATTGCAAGTCCCGTGTTATGCAGGATAATAACAAACATCTTGTGGTGCGGATCTGGATTTTTGATTTTTAGTTGCTTTCAGATTTTAAGTTCATTCTTTTGCTTGACATTGAAAAATGTTTTTGTATCAATGTTGAAGTAATAGAAATTGGAGTCCCTTTAAAATAAAATCTGCACCTTAGCACGTTGAAAGTTAGATTACGGGAAAGTGTTCGATAAATTTTTGGATAAAGATTTATTTCAAGATTTGTGCATCTGATGTTGATAAAGGATGACTGGATTTGCTGAAGGTGATGATTTCACTTGAAGGGGCACTGGATATCCCATGGCAGCCATGGATCCTGGCTAAGGGTGTCTGACAGTTGGCTTAGCAGGTTGATTGTTGGCAGCACGAACGTGAATATTTGGTGGAACAGTTCATTCACTCGGATATCCCGCTCATATCAGATACCCATTATAAACTCTGTGGAGTCAGTTTAGAACTGACTGCCGGCTCATGTTTCACTATTGTGTTTGTGGATTTTCTGTAGAGATTTCCTTCTCATTGTTGAATAAAAGAATTGTGGATTTGATATAGTATAAATGTCTAGATCATTGTGGAATGCAAGTTGTAGACTTATCAGATCTTGGAATTAATTTCTAGGGAATTCTGTAATGCTGTAATTTCAGATTGTAACTTTATCGAATACTAGATTTGTTGATTCTTGGTTTATAAACTTCTTGATCATACCGTAAGGCTTCACAAGTCATTACGTTTCCGTTCGTTTCCGATTGTTGTTTGATTCCAGATTTCGGAATTCTGTTGTTAACAGATATCTTGATTATATAATGAATGCCAGATTAAAGTATTTAATTGCCTAAACGCTTTGAATCATTACTGGATACCATAATTAGGAACGTAGTGTTCAAAGATTGTATAGGTCAATATTCTATACAAAATATTTTATGGTCAGTAAACTTTGGGATGAGACTTTTATCATTTGGAGATCGCTGGTGATTAGACTTTATAATTAAAGACGAGAGCAATTATTAATTGATTTGTGAATATATCATTCCTAATGAATGTCTGCTATTTCATCACTGGCTATTCATATGGGTATTAGTTATAAGGATTTTGGATTTGATTCATAATCGTTTTATAATTTTTGAGTAGGTTTTAGATGCGTTATTGAAAATTTTTGGGTCATAATGACAGCCTCATTAGTGAATTGATAAGTGAATTATCGTGAATTTTTTTGTATTATTATGGGGCAGATATGTGAATAATGTTGAGCACATGAGCAAATCTGAATCAATTGATGAATTACAATGGAAAATGTTTCTGTCATTAGTAAACAGATATTTTTCGATTTATTCTGTAAACATTGATTCTTTCTGAAGGGAGTGGAATTCTAACTAAAATATTTGTGATAGATTGTGCAACATCATTGGATAAGTTCTCATGTAAGTGTGCGCATCACCACCATCGACATGAACAAGATCTCCAGAAACCCTTCAGCAAAAGTGAAGGCATATTGGGATGATGTGAATATGACGCCTCGAGCCAAAAGCAAGAATTTCTCACACACAAAAAAAAAAAAAAAAACATACAAAAAGTAAGCAAATGTTACGCCAAGTTTGCAACAATCATGACTAGAGGCTTCCGCGAGTCATTGGGGGGGGGGGTGGTGGGTGAGAATTAGGACAGGAGTAAATGAGGAGCGAAGCCAGAAGGAGAAAATGGCAAAACGGGAAACGAGGAGGAGAATTAAGTTTAGGTCTTGAAGGACAGAGAGAGAGAGAGAGAGAGAGAGAGAGAGAGAGAGAGATTTGGGGGCGGTTGCATGTTCGTGAAAGTTTTAAAAATATCTTGTATCACCAACAAGCGACACACAGATTTTTCCTAAAAGATTTTTAAAGTTATTAATCCCTCTCTCTCTCTCTCTCTCTCTCTCTCTCTCTCTCTCTCTCTCTCTCTCTCTCTCTCTCCTCACACATATATACACATACAGTATATAGATACATACACACGCTTATGCATGTATAATTTTTTATCAGTATTGCTACTTACACTTCAGTAGAATTTGTATGCACATATGCTTGAGTGCCTAGATTTTTTAAAAGTTCATTCCCTTTCCTCTCTTAAACACCTCGTGCCAGTGCCTAACTTCGTTGGACTCTTGTTTAAGTTCGTTTGCCGCCGAGAGATTCCTACCTGTGTCGCTGGTTTGAGGAAATATGTTTTTTTTTTTTTTTTTGGTCAAACTGCCTGCAATGACTTGGTAACTTGTGGCTGATGCGGAAAAATTCAATTTTGAGAGGCGGCTCTCCTTTGATTTCTCCTGCTTTATATGTCTGCCATGGTTCCAAAACGATTAACGTCACTTCAGAAGCATTACTACAATTTAGTAAAAAAAAAAAAAAAAAAAATTAAAACACTCACACACACCATGTGTCTTTTTTTCTTTTTCTCTGCCTTCCATCAGACATGGCTCTATTTTCGCCAGTGTTTGATTAGAGGAAGCGACTGCCTGGCTGTCTCTCACTTAGCAGAGTGATAGTAACGCTTTCAAGGCTGCCTCTTGTTTTAGCATGCACTCTAAAAGCTCAGATGTTGGTAGAGAAGAATACTACCACTACCACTACCACCTCGTAAAAATTGAATCAAAGCTTAATAAAGGGTCTCTCTCTCTATCTCTCTCTCTCTCTCTCTCTCATTATTAGGCAGTGTTTCGTCCTGTTGAAATGAAGGATCAAGCCCGCGCCTTGCAGGCTGCCTCAGAATTTATATATGGTTCCATTGTAATTTTAACTTACTCTCCTTAGGCTCTTTTCCTAATGCCTGGAAACCACACATTCACTCCTTTGGATCCCGTTAAAGGAAGTTGGTTGCATTTTTGTCACTGTGTACTGTTGAAAGTCACCAGATGGCCGAGTCATAGGTACTGCAGTCCATGTAGCGATGTTGCCGAAAATGGTACAAATAAAATAATATGCTTTTGAGTTCTGAATGTGCAAGAATGTGGTGCACAAAAGAAGGTTATAATAGTTGATTTTTTAAAGAATGGAGAGCTAGATTTTTTGCAGTTAATAAGATAAGGTGAAAAAGCAGTGTGTGTAGAAATGCAATGGCAAAAAGTGGTCGTGACTGAAGTAGCTGGAAGGAGTAGAGCTTGGAGAATGGTAGTGCTTGCAGTATTAGAAAGAGTACAAATGTACTCTTTCTAATACTGCAGTAAGATTGAGAGTGAAAGGAGAGAAAGTTATAATACTGAGTATGTATGGGCTGGGAATGGGAAAAGTAAACGGAAGAGTGTTTCAGGGGCACCTGAATCTGTGCCTAGAAAGGTTAAGATAATTTGAAGGTCTGAATGTTGTAGTAGGGGATTTAATGTGAAGGTAGGTGACAAAGTAAGAAAACATTTGGTGGGTATGGATTTCCTGTAATAAATAGGAATGGAATAAGTCTTGTGGGAATATGTTTGGAAAGGTGTTTTGTTGTTTCAAATGCATGGTCCCCAAAGAAGGATTTTCATAAGCATATTTTGCAAAGAGAAAAGGGAAAGGACTAAATATTTGTTACATTATCTATATATATATATATGTATTATATATATATATATATATATATATATATATATATATATATATATATATATATATATATATGTGTGTGTGTGTGTGTGTGTGTGTGTCTAACCAAGGACATACCATATTCTTAAGTAACAAATGCACCATGCCCCAAGAATACTTCTTCTTCTTCTTCTTCTTCTTCTTCTTCTTCTTCTTCTTCTTCTTCTTCTTCTTCTTTTCTCTTAATCCCCTCTTGGGATCCCTGTTTTTAATGAGAATTTTCTAGTCGTTTCTATCTTGTGTCCTCCATGTCCCAAGACTGGGGAACACATGGTGGAGTGTTGTGGCCTCATTGACAAAAGGGTGCGCCCTCTTCAACCGTGCATGAGCCTCTTTTGAGGTCAGTGGAGACTACTTTTTTTATTTAATACATGCATGATATTAGGGAATTGAATTGGTTTCTTGCCACTTTATGCAAGATCGGAGAGGATTTCTGTTACTGAGAATGTTTTTAGAAGTGCCTGTCTATTATGTAAAGATGGCAGTCAGTATGGAAAGAGTAAAATGTTTACCCAAGCACGATGAGATTACAAGTGAGAGGCTGTAATATAGATTTAATTTTCAAAATGTGAAAGACGGATTGATTAGAAAAGAACAAACGGCCGGTTGGAAAACATACTCACACACAGTAAAATATTCACACATGGTAAGTGGGAAAAAGGTGGAGGAGCAGTAAGTACTTTCATTAGCTTCTGAGTGATTACCCCTTTTATAATTCTTGTTAATCTGTGTGGATGAGATTATACCTTTGCTCCAGGCCCATGTGAGCTACCTCCTGTAAAATCTATATATATTACATACGTCCTTTGAAAGAAATGGATCGAGTTTTCACATTCCTTGACTGATATTCATATT